>NC_029788.2:117331003-117348396 GCF_000816755.2 Arachis ipaensis | reverse complement strand
AAATTATTGACATTCAAGTATAAAACTAATGTTAATTATCAGTTTAGCATTTGAAAGATTCACAGAAAAATGTTTAAAAGATGTTATTGATAAAATAATTCCTTAATAATTTAAAAATATGACAAAAATAACCAATCATTATTATATTTTTATATAGGAAAAAATTGTTTTCCAATACCTTCAAACTCTTTAAGACGAAGAACGAAATTTTTTTTAAAGAAAAATTAATTGCATAAATTAGAGGGCAAAAAACTAGAATAAACCAAGGGAAGTTGCAAATTACCTAAATGAGCCAAAGTGAAATTCGTTTCAGCAATGAGCCAAACCCTATATTTATATAATTCGAACCAGCATGGTTCGAACTCTATTAATGAGTAATTCGAACCAGGGTGGTTCGAATTATATGGAGAGAAGTTGATTCAAGTAAATCGAACCAGGGTGGTTCGAATTAGAGGGGAAGAAACTGCAGCACATAATTCGAACCAAGCTGGTTCGAATTATAAGGGGAGACGCTGCATCAAGTAATTCGAACCAAGCTGGTTCGAATTACAGAAACCGAATTCGAACCAGTCCGGTTCGATTTAGTGGTAGACAGTGCAGTATATATATAGTTGTAAACGTGAGTTGCTCTCATAGAGGGTGTTAGATGGCTAGTGAGGAGAGTTTTGTGGTTTTGGTTCACCACAGAGGATCCATTAAGAGGAAAACTCGCTCCGGTGTGAAGTTCACAGATAAGGATCCTCTCTGTATTGTCGTGAATCCAACGACGAGCTATGATGACCTTGTTAGATCTGTGCTGATGAAACTTGGTCTGGAAGGTGCGAAGCGAGTGAAGAAGTTTTTCTACCGCATTCCAATCACTGTCTTGCAGGATACCATGAAGTATGATTGCTTCACGATTGGTAGTGATGAGGACCTCCAAGTCATGTTTCTATGTCGGAGGCAGTTTCCCGAGGTGAGGACACCAGAGTTGTTGGCAAAGCTGGTTGATGTGGTATCCAGCTCAGGGGGTTCGAACCGGAATGCCACCACTGAAGCCGCGGCAGCCGGTTCCAGTTCTAGGCCTGCCGTTGCTTCTTCGTCCGTCCCTGTGTACGAGCCAGCGGTCCAACCAGTCGCCTCCCCGTCTTTTGTTGTTGATCTCAATGATGGAGTAGGCGACGTGGTAGGATCAGTTGATATTCTGCCGAACGCTTTACAGGGAGTTCCACCGGTTGGCGTCGGAGACGGAGTGTTGGGTGATGTAGAGGAGGACGACGTCGAGCCGGATATGATTGAGGATGACAGCGGCGACGAGGTTGGAGCGACTGAGCCTGCATTGGCGGTTGGTGGTTCTAGTTCTGGCACACAGCAGTATCCACCACATTTATCCTCTTTGGACCTGGATGCCATGAGGCAAGAGGGTGTTTCAGGGCACACTGTTGGATTCGGAGCTAGAGATGCTGAAGGGACTGTTGGTTTGACAGAGTTCTAGGTTGGTCAGCAATTTCAGGATAAAGATGAGGCCCTGTTAAGTGTGAAGACTTACAGCATCCGGCGAGGGGTACAGTACAAGGTTGTGGAGTCTGATCATCGCCGTTATGTGGGCAAGTGTTCTGAGTTTGGGAATGGGTGCACATGGTTGATACGACTGAGTCTGCGGCAGCGCAAGGGCATTTGGGAGGTCAAACGGTACAATGGACCTCACACTTGTCTTGCGACCTCCATCTCGAGTGACCACAGGAGCTTGGATTATCATGTGATTTCGGCGTTCATTATGCCAATGGTTAGGGCTGATGCATCCGTCAGCATCAAGGTGCTCCTAAATGCCACGGCAGCACACTTCGGGTTTAGGCCGACTTACAGGAGGGTCTGGATGGCGAAGCAGAAGGCAATTGCCCTCGTATACGGTGACTAGGATGAGTCATACAACGAGCTCCCCAGGTGGGTTTTGGGAGTCCAGTTGACGATGCCCGGTACTGTAGCAATCCTACGGACGAGCCCCGTTCGAGTTAGTGGACAAGTAGACGAGTCTCAAGCTTATTTCCACAGACTTTTCTGGACGTTTCCACCACTCATCCAGGAATTTTGGCATTGCAAGCCCCTAGTTAGCATTGACGGCACTCATCTGTATGGGAAGTACGGGGGTACCTTGCTCATCGCGATTGCACAGGACGGGAACTCCAACATTCTACCTGTTGCATTCGCACTAGTAGAAGGTGAGAATGCAGAGTCTTCATCCGAGATCCACTAGGATACGGACGAATATGGACGAGGCAGATCCGAACCGACCAAAGAGGTGTGGCCTTTGTCGCCAACCCGGACACACCCGGCGGGGTTGCCCACAGCTTGGAGGATCGTCTCACACGGGGGGGCAGTAGTAGCGATGTTGTCAATGTTAGTGCTCATTGATTTTTATTTTTCCTGTTACTTGTTATGTTAGAGGACTTATGTAATCTATTGATCTTTTTACCTTCTAGTAGTAAAAAAGTTGTTTCTGAATTTGAGTATAGCTAGAAATCTCATAAATGCAAAAGTTGATAACTAAAGTGTTATATAGTTCAATGATAATACATATCCACTAATCCACTAGGTAAATACCAGATTTTGAAGTACAATAAGATGAAGAAACAACAATGAAAAACAGCTCTAAAGTAACAACAGTAATCCACACGGGTCAGGTACATGAATGAACCCTAACGTCCAAAATACATGAAAAGTAAATCATCTAAACAAGTGGGAGCCTGTCCCACAACGACGGGGTACCCGTGGCCTCTGACCTCTGCGGATAAACGACTCCTCATCCTCTATCTCATCTGCATCCTCATGCGGGGCAGGCTGTGCGGGTGGCGTAAAATGGACAGGTGCGGCAGACGGCCCGGCGACAGACTGTGATGCAGCGGTGTAGGCGGAAGGTGGGGTGCCTCCCAAACCAAATTGGTCACCAACAGTTGTCATAGCAGGCTCGTTCAGATCAACATCTAAGGGTGCCTGCGTGCCGGGGGTCTGAGCACGCCTCCTGCCCGGCGAGTCCTCCTGCATGATAGCCGTAATCTCCTCTAGAAACCGTGGACTCCCAAAGTCCGCATCAAGCGTATCTGCGCCAAGGAAGTCCTGCCACTGTGATCCGGGAATAACCCATGGTGTACCGTCCCGCTGAGGCTAGTCGTCGGTGGGTACTCCAACGAAGTAATGTCCAAAAGGTCCCAAAGCAAGTCCAGCGTCACTAGGCTCAGCCCCGTCACCCATCCCTGAGCCATACCACTCACCTCCGTGCACCCCATCCTGGGTACTAACACCAGCCACTGCATCCGCCCCTGGACCATCCCCGCCCTCAGGCCCATGCTGATCATCGTCATCGTCCTCAGGGTCAGGTGCAGCGGCATGAACCGCAGCACGCCCTCTACCTCTACCAGGATGGCGTCGTCGTCGACCCGCAGCGGGGCCGGCCTCGTCATCATCCTCCATAGCACGCTGAAGCCACCCCCAGTCACGCTGGCTACGCCGTGTGCCCACGCGAGCACTCCTATCAACCTGCCGCCTGTCCGGCACGTCGTCAGGACGATCCATCTCAGGAACTCGCCCAGCTCCCCGCTGTGAGGCCTCAACAGGAATAACAACGGCTCTCGGATCCCCCAACTGCGGATCCGGAGACAAGAACCTCTTCCCGTGTTGACTCCACCACTCCAAGAACTGATGCGACGGACCAGGGTCAGCAACAACATCGAACCTCAGCACGCTATCCGTACGGGACTCCCAATAGAGATGCCACTTCTGCAAATGGGACGGGAACCATCGATCGCCGCCTCTGCCGTCCTTCGACATCAGAAAGTCGATGTTCAGGGCGGGATGTGGACGGGGCTGCACCCCTCCAAACTGCGGAAGAACCCTGTCTATCTGATGCCACTCTATGACGGCAAAGTAGATAAGCGATGTAACAGACCGCCACATCACCATATGCCGAGGCTCCAAGACCTCGGGATGGACGACCTGAAGTACGTCGGGGCTGCTGTATGGCATCCAGATAAACTGCACCAAGAACTATACAGTGTCAGGGCAACTCATGAACCCAACTCGTAAAGCGTGGTTAAATAAAGAAACTTATTAAGTAACATACTGACCTCTCTATCCTGCAACCGGTCTATCCAGAGCCTCCACATCTGAACTCTAGGACCCTTCTCGCTACTGGAAGGGATGTAACCTGACCACCTGCATCATGCACAGGTCTTATTGCAAGATGGTAAAGACTTGCCATCTGCAGGTACGGAACGTATCTGTCATCGAGGAGCATGCCCTGCTGCCGCCGCATGCTCCTGATGCATCGCTGAGGCTGCGGAAGAAATGAACCGCATCATTAGAACCAACTAAATTACCAGTGACAAACATAATCAACACGATAATTGAGTAACCAAAAAATCGTACTAAATATAAGCGCTTCAAAATCCATGAACGAGAGCCACTTGCATATAAACAACTAATATAAGAAACCAGCATAAACCACTGACATGAAAGATCTAACATTAAACAACCACAACTAAACCGCTAATATAAACCACTAACATAAACCACTAACATAAACCGTTAACGTAAACCACTAACATAAACCACATACATAAACCACTAAGATAAACCACCAACATAAATCACTAACATAAACCACTAACAGAAACCACTAACATAAACCACTAACATAAACCATTAACAGAAACCACTAACATAAACCACTAACATAAACCACTAAGATAAACCACTAACATAAACCACTAACAGAAACCACTAATATAAACCACTAACATAAACCATTAACAGAAACCACTAACATAAACCACTAACATAAACCACTAACATAAACCACCAACTAAACCACCATCTAACCAGCATGAAAAACCACTAACTCACATGTACCGGTATAACAAAGTTATTTCCGTACTAACCTCCTCGTTGATGACCCCAGCTATATGGGCGACTCCGTCCAAGCGATATAACCGTGCCGGATCGTCCTCCATCAGCAGAGTATTCCGTTCAGGTGTCTGTCGGAGAGAATCTGGGTCGTTTTCTCTGAGATTTGGTGGGGTAGGGGAAGCTGAGAATGGTTCAAATGAGGCTGATTCGAACTCCTTATATAGCCCAATCACTAGTAATTCGAACCAGGGTGGTTCGAATTACTAAGAACCCAGCTTAAGTGTAATTCGAACCAGTGTGGTTCGAATTACTTGATGACCTAACTAACCCATAATTCGAACTGGCTTGGTTCGAATTACATGCAATGCTAGTTCGAACCAGCCTGGTTCGATTTACCTTCAACTCTTTCTTGCTAATTCGAGCTAGCCTGGTTCGATTTATTAGTAAATGCAGTTCGAACTACCCTGGTTCGAATTACATAAAAATACGATTTGGCTTATTGCTGAATCGATTTTCATTTTGGCTGATATACGTTAATTTGAAGTGATGTTGGCTTATTATGGTGTTTTGCCCTAAATTAGAGGTATAAAAGTTAATGACTTAATCTATAAAACTAACAGAGCTCCTAATCTTAATCGAAGAGAATTAATTACTCATGTTTTTCAAAGAAATCCTTAATTATCAAAAAGTGGAAATTGCCGAAGAAGAGAAGAAGTTAGAACCCTCTTTCCTTATATCCTAACCCTAGAAAAACAGAATTCAAAATTCAAACTTCATAACCAAATCAAAACTAAAACAAAATCAAAATTTTTTTCTCTAATTGTTTTTCTCCGAAAAGATCTCCTCTTTAACTGCTTGTAATCTTTAATTAATGCCATCATCCATGGGCTTGTGATTGATCTTTTAAAAAGGTTGAAAAATTGGAGAAAAGTTGGTCTTTAATTGAAGTCCTGGAAAATGTATGAAATCCCACGTACCACGTGAAGCAACCTCTTGATTTGGAATGCTCTTACCACGTGAACTAGGCTACGTTGTACATGAGCCAATTTTTTTCAATTTGTTACTTATGAATGTGCCCCAACATTGTACGTGGTGAGTTCCACGTACCACGTGAAAACCAACTTGCGCGTACGCAGGCATCATGCGTACGCTCGCCCAAAATTCTCTTGTTGTGCGTACGCATGAATACATGAGTATGCGTGACTGCTACATTGTACGTGAGATCTCCCACATACCACGTGAAAAGTGATGGTCATGCATACATACGCTGTATGCGTATGCATGATATGTGAAATGCCCCAACGTGGTACGTGATGGTGTTCACGTTGCACGCCCCTTTCTTATGATTCCAGGGAAGCTCCTATTTGTCATAGAGAGTTTTCTGTTTGTCACATGGAGCTTTATGTTTTCTGCTCTCCACCTCTTTTCTGTTCTGTTTCTTTCTGTTTTCCTTCTAAAATTTCTTGTCATCAATAAAATTCAACTAATCAAATTAATGTTCTTTCTAACCTTAAATTCATTGCTTATTCAACAGAAATTCTTAGTAAATAAAGTGAAATCAAGAAGGAAAAACACTAAAGATGTGGATGCATCACGTGTACGCATGACAATCTCCGCATACGCATGAATGTAAATTCTTTCAAAAAGCTGTTAAGTTGTAGAAATTAGTTTTTTTTACACCAAACTTCAAACGCACATAGCTTTTTTGTTATAAATTATTTTTAGTCCGTTTTTCGATCATAAACTTCACGAACCCAATGTTTATTTAAGATAAATTTCACAAGATTTGAAAATTCAGAAGCTAAATTATGACCCATCAAAATTGGTTAAAATTTTAGTTTTCACCAAAAGTTCAAAACTTCTAGTTTTTCAAATTCTCAATTCAAAAGCCAATCAAATCACATCAATTTCAATATCTATCACTCCTAACCACCATCATATACATCCCCATCTTTCCACAAACATATCAACACACAATCTTCAATCTATTTAACAATTCCATTCATAATTTTCACAATTCTCAATATTTGTCATCAACCATCATTAAACATCAATTATTCATACAATCCAACTTATCCTACAGACAACTAGTCCAATTTTTTCAAGTAACATTATAGATTAACTAGAAGAAATCAAAATCATATCTTAGCTGATTTTCTCCCCAAACCCGAAGCACCTCAAAATCTCTCCTCTTATCCACAAGCTCCTAAGGGTTCCAAATCAACTCAACAAGCTTCAATCACCACAATTTTGTTCCAAATTCACCAATTTGACATCAACTTCACATATATTCAACCTAATTCATATAATTTCATATGCATTTACAAATTCAATACCTAACTTCATAGAATTGAAAAATTCACAAGGGATAGGAGTTTCTTACCGTTACGTGTAACGACCCAACTTCTAGTATGTCATGATCATACTGAAAATCGAGCGCTACTAACTTACCTTCTTAGACTTAACTATTACTTATTATTAAGTCTGTAATCGTGTTAGCACGAGATCAATTTTTCTTGAAAACTTTCTCCTTTTTACGTGAAAATTTTGGTACGAAAATGGCGGGTCTCAAAAAGTTTAAACATTCACATACAGAATTATAGGAAACTATATTAAATTTAGTTTATAAAATCTTATTTTTAAACTTTTATTAATTACTTTCTAAATCACGAACTTTTTAATATTCTATTTTTAACCTCAATATTTTATAAAATTATATTTGAATCCCCACTTATTTTCATATTTATAAAAATAACCCAAGCTTTTATAAAATATCCATTTTATCCCTGAATTTTACTTATTACCCAAAATACTTGAAAACTTATATAATTATAAATTTTACCTTGATTTTTATATACAAATATAATGTTATCCTTCAAAAATAAAATTTAATTACTAATCTTTCTCTCATACCAAAATCGAAACCCTTAACCTTTTTCTTTCAAAATAATATTACTTGTATTTTAATCCGTTTTCGAGTTTTTTAGTTATCGATTCTTCGTAACTTTTAATTTTATCTCTCGGCCCTCAAACCTCACCAATTTTTTTACTTGATCCTCAACGACATTCCAGCCTAAAAATCCCCAAAACAATTCTGTCCCTGCTGGTTTTATCACAGTCAAGTCATGAACTTCACAAATACATTAATATATTACAAAAATTCAATATAAACTTAACCAAACTCAATCGATAATCAGTCACAACATCAAATCACCTATTCAAAACATATTTAATCATTAAGAATTTACCAAAACTCTACCTCCATACGAAATTAAAATATTCAAAGTTTCGGAGAAGCTTTTTGACCGAGCTGCCGAAGAAGAAAATGTCCAAAATCATCTGTGCCTCTTAGAACTTCAGTTAGCCGAACTCAAGGAGTAGGGGAGTTACGTCACCATTAACTTCCACCAACCAAAAATGACGCCAATACGTAGAGGAAGAGAATATAAATATTTTTATCAAATTAATTTTTTTTTGAGATTACGAATCGCAAAAAATCGAAGCCAAAAGTTCGGTGAGGATTACGGTTCTCCCTCTTTCTCTCTCGGTCACTCTTCTCTCTTCCTCACCGTTTGCATGCAATCAACTAAGGTTATATGATGAGTAAGGTAATAAAAATAGTTATGTGGCTTGCTTTTATATATGCCACGGTTTATGCTTTTATGAGAATGATAATAATAAAATTATATTACCATCTATTTTATTTCGGAGTTCGAAATCGGCTCGTCAAAATTAAACTAACCGCTTTAAAATGTTATTTTAAAAAAAAAACTCGCGTGTGCAAAAATTAGAGTTGTTTCATTCTACCATCTTAAAAGAAAATTTTGTCCTTAAAATTTCCTTTACCTGTAAACAAGTGCGAGTAATCGGTCCTTACCTTATTTTCTAGTCCTTAGGTGTGTTGTGTTTCGTCATCTCGTCTCAACTTACATATAACAGTTAAAGAAATAAAAGAATGCAATGCAACAGAATCGTAAAGTGTAGTTAGGAAGCGAGTCTTAACACAACACTGACTTTAGGTCAGGGAGTCTGAGTACGAGCATCTTTAGCAATCATTGTAAAACTCTTCCTGACTGTTACAGTCTAACTGGCTCTTGAATAAACTTCTTCGGGCAATTTCTCGCTATATGCCCCGGTTCATCGCAGTAGGGGTGTGCATGGGCCGGGTGAAACCGGGTTTGATATGACCCAGACCCGGTCCGAAATATATACCGGCCCTATTTATTAGACCCGAACCCGGTCCTAGACCTGATGAAACCTATACACTTTCGGGCCACGATTATACCGGGTAAAAACCGGGTGAAAACCGGGCCGTTAACACTACATTACCTTGATAGCTTTTTATAAGCTAGCATGTGAAAATATCCAAATTTTCAAGACTCCAACCATGATTTGACATGGTAAAATTCACTTAGAAAAATATAACAAGAACCAACTCTTCTCTAAAATTAAGGCATAACCATAATCAATACTAATATTGTTTAATAACACCAAATATTTAAATCAATATAAATAAGAATATTATACATTAGTCTAAAATCTTATGTATTTTAAACATAAAACATTAACTTATAGTCTTATAATAACTAATAACACAAAATATTAAGGTTTACAATACTTAAATTCCACATAAGAATAGTCATCATCCATCACTAATAACACAAAATATTAATTGTGTATGATGACCGGGTCACTGGGCCGACTTCGGGCCGGGCCGGGCCTTGCACACCCCTACATCGCAGTTGTAGCATATATTCGATCCAAACCGACAAGGATTTCTATCATGGTGTCGTCCACACTGATCACAAACATTATAAGCAAGAGTTATACAGAAGTCAAGTCAGTGTACCAACTTATACCGCTTATTACTATATATATATATATATATATATATATATATATATATATATATATAAGGATAAATAAAAAATTTTATATTCGCGTGAATTTAACGGGTCCCTTGAAGAGGGTACCTATGTCCCCATCCCAGTCTATTTTACGTAGACAGGCCTCCACCCGTAAAAATTTTACAGATCCCCATTTAGTCCCAAATTGCAACTAATCCGGCGAATATCCATTTGGCTGGTCTTTTTTTATCATTCTAATTGCTAGTATTTATTGGTTCGTGGCGTGAAACTATTCTAGCTACTTAGTAAATTCCTAGATAACTAAAGTTCAAGCTATATTATTCTCATAAAGTCATATGTATCATTGTTATAACAATATTAATTTAAAATAAGTGGTTAAACACTAAATGAGTCACATTTTTCATATATATATATATATATGGAAAAACTACTATTTGTACCCATGAACTTTACGAACGCTGACAAAAGTACCTATCAAAAAAGGAAACTAACGTTGTATCCATCAAAGATGGATTCCGTACGACAAAAGTAGCCAAATCTTAAATTTATGTTGACTTTTTAATAAAATTTCAGAATTACCCCCACCGTTATCTTCAACTTCTCCTCTCTTCTTTCCCAAATCTCAAATACCTCCATTGCCTAAAAACCTTAATCTCAATACCTAAAAATCCCAAATTATCATTTTCCTAATCCTAATCTCAATACCACTTTCAACAAATTTCAACCCTCTCTTTATTCTTTTCATCAATTTTACCACCTCCTTCACCAACACCATCATCACCGCCACCGTCATCAACCATCAGCCTCATCTTCCTCCTTTTTCACTGTCACAGTCATAAACAACAACTTCACTCTAACTTTTAATTTTACTTCTCATCATCACTTCTCCAATCTCAAATCCTATCAACACTCCATTACCGCCATTATCATCACCACCCTTCCTCCATCACTTTCAATACAATGTCAGAAGGAGAAGCACCTTTGGATGCTAAAAATTGAAACTTTAACAAGATCGCTTTGGTGGGGTCGCATGTGAGTAACACAGAAATCTTGCACATAATGGTGGTGATTTGGGAGAGTGAGAAAGTTCAACTTCGTTAATTATATAATGAATTTGTAATTTGTACTGTTGTAAATATAAGACCTTTTTTCATGGAGTCCATGAGCTTGAAGTGGACCTAGGAGGAGTTGAATCGCACCACAGGACCTTGCACGCTGGATCTCGGTTCAGTCTCACTTCCAGAGCTTCTCCATCTAGCGTTGCGTGGGAACGGATGGATTGCCTGGTTGCTTATTGTCGTCTTTGTCATCGTCAGCGTGGAAAGATGGCGGCAGTGGTGGTTAGTAGAGTAGTAGAGAATAGAATGTGGTTAAGAAAGTGGCAATGGAGGTGTTTGAGATTTGGAAAAGAAAAGAGGAGGGGTTGAAGATAAAGGATGGGGTAATTCTGGAATTTTATTAAAAAGTCAACATAAATTTAGGATTTGGGTACTTTTGTCGTACGGAATTCATCTTTGATGGATACAACGTTAGTTTCCTTCTTTAATGTGTACTTTTGTCAGCGTTCGTAAAGTTCATGGGTACAAATGATTGTTTTATATATATATATATGGCTAATATCACATATTATAACTTGTGAAATCATATTATAAAATATTGATAAGTTTGGACAATTTCTAAAAAAAATAAAAAAAATTTAATGTTATTTATCTAGTAGTATAACTAAAACATATTGAAATATCAAGAATAAAACTAAAACTAAATATTAAGGATAAAATTAAAAAATTTATATTTACTATTTTATAATTTTTTAAAATAAAAATAGGAAATAATATATTTATAAATAAATAAAAATTATTATTAAAAATTGAATATCCAAATAAAACAAAAATAAATTATTTAAAATAATTACATTTGTTTTTATCCTACATGCTTCTTGTATCATTATATTATCTCGTAATATTAACCAAAATTGTATTAATCTGCTGCTGCCTCCAGCGGTTTACGCACGTCTCCCAATATACATAAACTGTTACTGCCAATAGCGATTTATGGCCAAGCATTAATAAACAGAAATCGCGACAGCCTCTAGCAGTTTCTGTGTTCCCCCATTTGTATTTAATCCGCGGCTAGCTATAGCGGATTATGTGTTTACGTAAACCGCTACTACCAGTAGCGGTTTCTATAGATATATGAAACAATGTATTTGCATCTTCATATTTGAAAGAATGCAATTGCGTAAATTTGAAGGGCAAACAATTTATTTATGTAAATTGCCCTAAATATTAAAATGTATGAACCGTGATGTTATTAACACAAATACAAATCATACAATATAAACAAATATATAAAAGTAAAAATAAAATCTTCAAACTCAATCAATTTAACAATAAATAAAAATTTTGTTATTTATCTACTAAATGCAGTAATAAATATTAGACAAAATAAAATCATAATTTTATAAATATATTTACAGATAACTAAAAAATTAAAAACAAACACACTAAACAACATAAAGAATCAATGTTAAAATATAACTTAAAAAAATTACTTAAATTCAAAAAGAACATGCATGTGATGAATTATAATAAATTTATATATGAGGAATAAAAATAAAATAAAAAATTAAAAATAAAATAAAGAGAAAAATTAAAAGAAGTAAAAGAAGGTAAAATAAATAATGTGTGGAATAAATAAAAAATGTATTGTAATAGAAGATTAATATAATCAATGAATATGAAAGATAAAAGTAAAAAATTAAAATACGATCTCATTAAACAAATTTCAAAAAAAAATTTCGAAGAAGAACCTATTAATTTGTTCTAGTATTAATAATTTAAATAAAATAATACTCTATAACTTATTTTTTCATTTATTTTAAGTAATTACTAATATTTTTTTCTAATTATTTTCTTATCTTATTTATCATTCATGCTTTCGATCAAATATATTAATAAACAAATAAATTAAATTAACTACCTCAATTATACTTGAACTATTCAACAATTCAACCTAATCTTTTCAATTTGGGATTAATTACTAACCAAAAAAAAAAATTTAGAGTGATTATGTATCGTGAAATAACCTAAGATCATAATGTAATTTATTTTTGAAGAAATAATCAAGCATTATTGTTAATTATGAAATAACCCAAAATTATAATGCATTTTATTTTGAAAAAACAATTAACCATTAACATCAATAAATAGAAATTATCGTCAAAATGCTTTGATTAAAAATATAAGGGATTAATTACTATTTATTATTAATAATATATCCATTATATCAAAAAATAAAAATATAATTGATACGGCCGTTACAAATCCGATGTCATAATTCGGCATTATATACAATAACTCGGTATTATGCACTATAACTCAGCACTTTACGTTATAACTCGGCGTTATACGTTACAATCAGACTTGATATGATCGTTATTTACAAGCTATAACTCGGCGTCATCCGTTATAGCTCGTCCATTTATGAGCTATAACTCGGCTAGATAAATGCTTCTATCATAACCGACGATCAAACGGCACACAACTCGGATACGTTATCCACCATTTTTAAGACCGACCTTAATGCCAAAAGCGTAACAGACGAAAGGTCCATCATATAAAGCAAGGTAAAGTATTTTCTTCAGTAAGTTCGAATAATACAGAATACTGACTATAATCAGCCTTTGCAGGTACACTCCCCCTGTTTCTTGCTCAAAGCTCTATGCGATTGGACATCCTCTTGGAGTAAAGCTCGGATTACCACAAAGCTCAAAGGTCGGCACCGAAAATAACAACTCGGCGTCGATTCCCAGAGACCGAGCTCTCCCTCCAGGTATCCATACAAGAACAATTGGCGCCCACTGTGGGGCCTCGAAATAAACACCCTTCTTTCTATAGGTCCCATTTCCTTCCAATGGTTTCAAACTTACCTGCACCTTTGTAAACAAAGGTCATATAGTAAATCATTAAGGCCTGAAAAAGGCCAATCTATATCTATTTTTCCGATCATTATCTGTCATCTCTGTATTTTTCAAATCATCTCTGGTATATTTATTTGCCGATCTATATCTGTTTTTTCGATCATTATCTGTCATCTCTCTATTTTTCAAATCATCTCTAGTATAATTATTTGCCGATCTATATCTATTTTTTCGATCAATATCTGTCATCTCTATTTTTCAATTCATCTGTTATATCTATTTGCCGATCTATATTTGCTTTTCCGATCAATATCTGTCATCTCTATTTTTCAATTCATCTGGTATATTTTTTGCCGATCTATATCTGCTTTTTCGATCAATATCTGTCATCTCTATTTTTCAATTCATCTGGTATATCTATTTGCCGATCTATATCTGCTTTTCCGATCAATATCTGTCATCTTTATTTTTTAATTCATCTATGGCATATCTATTTGCCGATCTATATCTGTTTTTTCGATCATTATCTGTCATCTCTTTATTTTTCAATTCATCTATGGTATATCTATTTGCCGATCTATATCTGTTTTACCGATCATTATCTGTCATCTCTGTATTTTTCAATTCATCTCTAGTATAATTATTTGCCGATCTATATCTATTTTTCTAATCAATATCTGTCATCTCTATTTTTCAATTCATCTGGTATATTTATTTGCCGATCTATATCTGCTTTTCCGATCAATATCTGTCATCTATATTTTTCAATTCATCTAGTATATCTATTTGCCGATCTATATCTGCTTTTCCGATCAATATCTGTCATCTTTATTTTTCAATTCATCTATGGCATATCTATTTGCCGATCTATATCTGTTTTTCCGATCATTATCTGTCATCTTTATTTTTCAATTCATCTATGGCATATCTATTTGCCGATCTATATCTGTTTTTCCGATCATTATCTGCCATCTCTGTATTTTTCAATTCATCTCCAGTATATCTATTTGCCGATCTATATCTGTTTTTCCGATCTATATCTGTCATCTCGATTTTCCAATTTATATGTTATATCTATTTGTCGATCTATATCTGTTTTTCTCATCTATATCTGTCATCTCGATTTTTCAATTTATATCTGTTATATTTATTTGCCAATCTATATCTGTTTTTCCGATAAAAAATCTGTCATCTCTATTTTTCAAATCATCTCTGGTATAATTATTTGCCGATCTATATCTATTTTTCCGATCAATATCTATCATCTCTATTTTTCAATTTATATCAGTCATCTCTATTTGCCGATCTATATCTATTGTCCGATTTATATCAATCATCTCTAACTGCTGATTTATATAAAAAATCTCTATTCGCCGATCTATAACAGTCATCTCTATTATCCGATTTATATCAATAATCTTTATATTCCGATTTATATCTGTTATCCCTATTTGCTGATCTATATATGTTATATGATTTTCTGATCTATATCTGTCATCTCTACTTTCTGATTTACATCTGTTATCTCTATTTGCCGATCTTTATCAGTTATCTCTAGTTGCCAATTTATATCTGATATCTCTATTTGTCAATTTATATCTAATATCTCTATTTGCCGATCTATATCTGATTTTTCGGTCTACATCTGTTATATCTATTTGCCGATCTATATCTATCATCTTTACTTTCTAATTTATATCAATTATCTATATTTTTGCCAATCTTTATCAGTTATCTCTATTTGTCAATCTTTATCAGTTATCTCTATTTGCCAAATTATATCTGATATCTCTATTTGCCGATCTATATCTGTAATCTCTATTTGCAGATTTATATCTATTATCTCTGTTTGTCGATCTACATGTTATCTCTATTTGCCGATCTATATCTATCATCTTTATTTGCCGACCTATATCTGTTATCTCTATTCGCCGACCTATATCTATTTTTTCTATTTTCAAATCTATATCTATTATCTCAGTTTTCAGATTTATATCAATCATTATCCGAGCTATATCAATCATTATCAGTCATTATCAAATCTATATCAACTATCATCAGATCTATATCAACTATCTTCAATCAATTATCTATTTGCGATAATTCTTCAATTCAAAGTCGCATCGTTTACACATGCGCAATCAAACACAATCTTTAATCAATTATCCATTCGCGATAATTCTTCAATTCATAGTCGCATCGTTTACACATGAGCAATCAAACTCGATATTCAATTCCGAACTATGACTATCAACAGTCAACAAACTCAATCACATATCATACAAGTACAAACACTGATCCATTTGCGACAACTCTTCAATTCAAAGTCGCATCATTTACACATGCGCAATCAAACTCAATCAAATCACCAAACAACGGTGAACTAACTCAATATTCTCGTCCAACCAATTCACTTTTATCAAAATCGTCTCATCAACTATTCAAATTAACTATTCAGTTCCATGAAAAAACCTAACCGTTGCATCTATTAAATCAACGGTTCAAAATTACATTGGAAAAATCAAAGGCACAATCAATGACAAGACTACTACACTTTCCAATACATGTTAACTTCAAATTATGTCTGAAATTCAAATTATTCATTATTTTAATAAAGTAAGTTGATCTGGGGGCTCCATACCTATAACTCAAATCATCGAGTTATAACTAAAAAAGCTCAACCTGCTTTATCAAAATATAGTCAGGCTAAGCTTGGGGGCTATGATACGGCCGTTACAAATCTGATGTCATAATTCGGCATTATATACAATAACTCGGTATTATGCACTATAACTCAGCACTTTACGTTATAACTCGGCGTTATACGTTACAATCAGACTTGATATGATCGTTATTTCCAAGCTATAACTCGGCGTCATCCGTTATAGCTCGTCCATTTATGAGCTATAACTCGGCCAGATAAATACTTCTATCATAACCGACGATCAAACAGCACACAACTCGGATACGTTATCCACCATTTTTAAGACCGATCTTAATGGCAAAAGCGTAACAGACGAAAGGTCCATCATATAAAGCAAGGTAAAGTATTTTCTTCAGTAAGTTCAAATAATACAGAATACTGACTTAAACTTCGGAGTGCCTTTGCAGGTACACTCCCCCTGTTTCTTGCTCAAAGCTCTATGCGATTGGACATCCTCTTGGAGTAAAGCTCGGATTACCACAAAGCTCAAAGGTCGGCACCGAAAATAACAACTCGGCGTCGATTCCCAGAGACCGAGCTCTCCCTCCAGGTATCCATACAAGAACAATAATTATCCGCATTTACATCATTAGAAGAATTAGCATCACAAGTAGAATTTTATCAAAAAAAAGTAAAATTGCATATATATATATATATAGTGAATTTAAAAAAATAAAGATTGTTAAGTGATTATGATTTTTTTTGAAATAAATAGTAAAAAAAAATAAATGTTATAAACTATATTCTTTCATAAGTAATCCTTTTTAAGTTGTACGTTATGTTTGGCATGGTTTATTTATATATCATTTAAATTGGTATTATTTTGATAACGATTATTTATTCTTAATAATTGTTAGAGTTTTTGATGCCTTACAATAATTATCTATAAAGAAGAAATATATATATTCTGAAAAATTTATTAAATAAATTTATTCTTTTTGCCCTATTTTCTTTTTTAAACTATTATTATGTTATTATAATTGTTAAATAATATTGAAAAAAATCTTTAAAAATAGAAATA
>NC_029788.2:117327555-117329284 GCF_000816755.2 Arachis ipaensis | reverse complement strand
TAGCGATGATACTTTGAATTCAATGAAATTAAATTTAAATGAATAAGATGATTCAATTAATTATACAGATAATAGTATATTCATAAATATTAATAATAAAAATAGTCTAACTAATATAAATAACCAATACAATAATTATATGAAAAAATAAATAATTACATAATTACATAATTTTTATGATCCTATATGATTGAATTTAATGGACAAATCCAAAAATATCGATACGATAATATCCTAATATTTTAGCATACTGTAAATCATACTATAATTTTATATATCATATTATAACTTTAAGTCAACTCCTTAAACACATGAAGTACACATGACAAAATAGAATATTACAAAACAAAATTATAGTAAGATTATTAAAAAATACCGTAAAAAAGACACATCTTTTTTATTAATCAAAAGCTAGAAGAAAAAAAATATGCAACTAATAATGAGCAACTAAAATAGACAAAAATCTTTAAAAAATATAAAAAAATAAAATGTTTAAGTAGAGGTAAAAAAAATAAAAATTAAATAAATTATAAAAATTGTACCCTAAAACATAATTATAATTAATCAATTTATATAAATTATAATAAATTGTGAGATTTGAATGTCTAATCAAATTAATTAATTGATATCATTAATTAGTTATAATTGATTTGTTTTACAGAATTAAAAGAAATATATCGGAAAACACTCTCAAAAGCATGCCACGTTAGCCCCATCATTAAATACAAAAATTCAATTTTTATGTAATAGAATAGATAGATGGATGTCACACTCAAATATAAATAGTAACTTCAATGTTTTGGTCTCTAACATATCAAAGCCACCTCTGCAGTTCTTTTTCCATCGGAGTTGTGATTCAATCCTATCAGAAATACAGAAGGCTTTGATTAAAGAAAATCAAACAATCAAACTCTCTTGATTGTACTCACGAATTCAGGTTTGCTTCCGCATTCAAATATTTCTTTCTTAATGATTTAACAATGTATGAATGATCTTAGAATTAAAGAATCAAAAAAATTTCCAACAACAAATACTAAGTTACAAAATTAAATTGAGTAAAATAAAATTTTGGAATCAAACTAAAACACTAAATATAATTTTAGTAGACAATTTTAATATTAACTATATATATAAGAAAAAAATAGTTTAAGAAGTTACAAGAACAAATTCGTTTATAAATTTTTGCCATTCATGAATAGTAATAGAGTCTATATAGAATACAATAAAGCAAACTATAATTAGATAGTGAAAATATCCGCCTCATTGTGATCTCTATTTGTATCTTATCTCATTGTATTATAAAATGTTAATAATTTATACATACCTCGTTTTATAGTATAAGATATGTGTAACTTTTTCTAGTTTTATAATGTAAGCAAATTGGAATAAGTATGAAAAAGAAACAAAAAATGTTTTTATTGTCGTCTGAATTAATTTTGAAAGTAAAAATAGGTTTATTTGATTTTGAAAAATAAAAATTAAAAAATTGCATCCATTCTAAATTTTAAAGATTTCGTAATTAAAAAATTTTACATCTTTTTTTTTTGGTCAAAATCGAATAAATCGGTTCAATGCAAATTGTATTAAAATCAAATTGAATTGGACTTAAACTTTAAGTGGGTTGATTTATTCGGTTTTAAAAAAATAAAATTAAAATCTGAATTTGAAAAAAATAAATCAATTCAATCTAATATAATTTAAATCATAATAAATTATAATATTATATTTT
>NC_029788.2:117319273-117327122 GCF_000816755.2 Arachis ipaensis | reverse complement strand
TTTTTTGTATAAATTTTTAATATTTAAAAATTATTTATTTTTATATTTTTAAAATCAAATATTAATTTTTTTTAATAAATTAGACATTATCTTTTAGATCGTATAGCAATCACCTTTAAACAAAATCAGTACCACCAACAAACTCCGATTCTACTCGTTGCCCATATCTCGTACTGTAAGTTCGCAACAGTAATATCACGTTGTTAATAATGCAATGTAAAGATTCCTTGGATTATCCTCGTATTCTAAATTCTTTTAAGGAAAAAATCAGTTTAAATTTTGAAAAATATGATAACTAACTACCCATGCTTAATTTAAAACGTGCCAAATCATATTTCATCTTTAAATATAATAACCATGACTTTTGACTAGTCTTCTCCATTCCTTCTATGATCAGTTTGAGTTCATCTGAAATTTGCAATTTGCAATGAGTGAGGTTGATCGATGGTCAAACATTCATCAAGATTTGTTAAACGAAGTTACACAGCGGTTTTATTCATATGACAATGACTACCTTCAATTACGATTGGTTTGTAAGCAATGGAACTTGAAACTTCCAAAGATCCCCACTGGCAACAAAGTTCCGTGGCTGTTACTACCTATTGGTGGTGGTGCTGCTAAAAAATCTTTTGAAGAAGTTCGTTCTCTTGAAGAGGAGGACATCTACCAGATCATGCAATTACCTACCATTGACGAAGAAACTCTTGACACAGATGGTCTTGAAGAGGAGGGAATTTATCATTTCATGGCATGGGAGCTGCAAGACAACAGCATATGTGGTTCTTGTCATGGATGGTTGATAATCGTAATGGTATATGAAGGTACGATAAAAATGTTAAACCCGTTTACAAAGGTTCACTTAGATCTTTCTCCAATCTCAACTCTCTCCAATGTAATTGATATTAATGAGAATGAATGTATTAATATTGGCAAAATTATCACTCGAAATACTATTCCTATGCATAAAACCCAAATTTGGAAAGCTATTATAAACTCGGCTCCTACAAATGACAATAACAATGATTTTATGGCTGTGGTCATATATGGATGTGATAGTAACTTAGCCTTTTACAAGCCCAATGACAAGAGATGGCTTAGATTTTCAACAAGACCCATGTGCGATGTCATATTTTTTCAAGAAAAAATATATGCAGTAGATTATGAAGGCCAACTATACGAATTTGATACCAAAAATAAATCAGGACCAATGGGAAGAATTTATGAAGCCGCACCACCTCCATCGGATACAGGATGCTTCAAGTGTTACTATCTGATTGGATGTGCTAATGGAAGTTTATTGATGTTGATAAGACGTGTAAGACGTCGTTGCAAGGTTGTGGAGACCGTCAAATTCTATGTCTATGAATTGAAGAAAAATGAAAAAGCATGGTCAAGAATATATGATTTGGGAAATTACATATTAGTAATTGGTCTCAATTCTTCTGTTCAAATGTTGTCGAGCAAAGGAAATCAAATCTACTTTACAGATAACATGCGTATCGCTCACTCACCATACCTTGCTGAGCCTCACGACATTGGTATCTTCAATTTGGAAGATGGGAGTTTCAAAAAATTGTTAACAGATGTGAAATTTTTTTGTCCTCCTGTTTGGATATTATCCTAAGTTTTTTTTCTTTTATTTTTTAACCTTGAATTATTAAGCCTCTGCTATTAAGTCTTTATTTTATTCTTCCTTTGATCAAGGCATGCTTATCGCCTTTTTTATTATTAGCATACAAGTTTATTCGTATTTTTATACAATATGTACAATATGTATATAATATGTACAATAGGCTTTTTATCTAGTCCAATTATATTTGAAAATAGTAATAAACACCTAATTAACCTAATTACAATTTCTAAATGATATTCACTCCCAATTCACCTCCTGTGACCGTGTTACTCTACCCAATTTACCTCCTCTTCGGTGCTCATCAAACCCCACACTGCCGCATAGCCGTCTAAATCGCATCCTGCAGCATCTCCGGGAACACGTCTGCGTTGGAGACCATATGTTCGGGATCAGACCTAGTCGCTGGCACGGCCGGCCCTCCCTGCCGACTAGAGTCGCTGCCCCCAAGCGCCGCACCTGATCGCACTCGCTGGAAGCATCACCGGTGCACGGTTGGCGGGTGCATATGTGATCATTGTTTCGTCAACGGACATGTTCCAGAATCTCTTCGACCATCCACGGTGAGTGCGTTATTCTCTTCTTTTCACCATTATTCATTGCAGTTGCTACTTGTTTTTTAGAGTGTTTAAGATGCTTAGTTTTTTGAATCTACATAGTGAAAAAACAATAAATCGAATTTTATTATTTTGAAAAATGAGAAAATAGATGTTCACTAAGGTTGTTACAATTGATTAAACAGCTTCGCCGCCTGACGTGAACTATTCACTGGGACCAACACGAACATCAGAACTATATCATCGTCGAGCATCCACGTTAAGTGGGTTAGTTTCCTCCTTTCATGATACATTATTCAACTTGCATTTTGTTCCGTAGAGAGTATATGTTGCTTATTTGCTTGATTTTAGTATGTTTGAGCATGAGATATTAGTTGTAGTCTGAGATCCTTGCAGTTGATATAACTTTTGCGCGGAAAAAGTGAAATAAATTTGTTAATCTAGTTTAAATAGCAATTTTTTCCAGGTGGACCTTTGCTGCTTTATTTGGATGGATACTTTAGTAGGTAATCAGATGTTTGGTTTTCATAGTCGCATTTATCCATGCTTGATTAATTTTTTTCTTTTATTTCAATATGCTTACTATATGGTCAACTTAGTATTGAATCGGTTGTTTGTTTTTTATGTTGTTTCTTCCTACATGATTTGTTTTTTTTAAGTAAACTAACTCATGTATGAAAAGAAAAATGTTTTTTTGATATGAGATACCAGAAACCAATTTCAACTGAAATTGGTTGCTAATTTAATATCTATTCGCGTCGTTGTTCCTGGCTATAAACATTGATTATGGGGCTGCCATGTTGTTGAATCGAGTGATAGTATTTTACATGAATGATTGTTGTGTTGGAAACTGATTGACCCGGTCTATTGGACCAATTAAACTGGTGCTGATGGAATTCGTTATGTTTATGGGTGTTATACACGTATTGGAGGGTTGGTCTTCGTGATATATATTTTTACCGATTTAATTGGGGGCTTACTTGATTAAGCATTCGGATGGTTGGTTATCATAGTCGATCGAGTGCTTGCTTCATTATAGTTTTTCTTTTAATTTAAAGATGCGTACTGTATGGGAAAATGGAGGATTGAATCGGTTGATGTCTGGTGTTTTTTTTATGTCCCTACGTGATTTCTTTTTTGTTTGGTAAACATATGCATGTATGACGGAAATATTGAGTTCTGATCTGAGTTAATTAGAACCGACTTTAACCAACTATAGTTGGATGGTTACTTAAGTAGGGTATGATGTTCGGTGTTCATGATAGTTTTTTTTTTTTGCTGCTTTATTTGGATGGATACTTTAGTAGGTAATCAGTTGTTTGGTTTTGAATAGTCGCATTTATCCATGCTTGATTAATTTTTTTCTTTTATTTAAATAGTCTTACTAAATGGTCAACTGGAGGATTGAATCGGTTGTTGTTTTTTTAATTTGTTATTTCCTACATGGTTTGCTTTTTTTTAACTAATCTAATTCATGTATGAAAAGAAAACTGTCTTTTGATATGAGATACCAGATACCAAATTTAACTAAAATTGGTGGCTAATTTAATATCTATTCGCGTCGCTGTTCCTGGCTATAAACATTAATTCATGGGGCTGCCATGTTGTTGAATCGAGTGAGAAATTTTTTTTTATTGATTGTTGTGTTGGTGACTGACTGACCCGGTCTATTGGACCAATTAAACTGATGCTGATGGAATTCTTTATGTTTATGGGTGTTATACAGGTATTGGTTGGTTGGTCTTCATGACCATTCATGGCACCTAGCACGAGGACGTTGACACGACGGGCTGAAGGGTTACCAACTATGGGAAAGACTAGGGGCAGAAAACAGTAGCATACTCATGCATGTTTTGATTATCGTTGGATATGCTTGTTTGGCTTATAAACCGGACATAGCCGTTGGTTTTTATTGTGCAATTTGTGGGATGTAACCGTGGACCCTATTTTACTATAGTTAAGTTGTTGTGAATGTGTTTTTAGCCATTCTCTTAGGCATGACAAACATACAAATCAATGAAAGTGAACATCCATTTTTTCTGCGAAAGTAACAATCCAGATAGTTACTACTATGGACATTTGTTTGATTATGAATTTATTCAAGGATAAGTATTTTTCATTTTCCTAGTTTGAATGAGTTGAATTAGTGAAGCATTGCCCTCATAAAATTTGACCTTGGGCCAACTTAATGTGATTCTTTTTTAATAGATGCAAAAGTGATCTTGTGGATGAATCTGAAACCTAACAATCCCTTGTTCTGTGATTGTGAACATCCATTTATATGTGAAAAGTGAACATCCATTTATATTTGAAAAGTGAACATCCAAAATCATACAGAAATGAACATCCAGTTTGACTCTGAAAATACCACATCGTCATTTTTATTCCTATGATGACTAGATACCCACTAAACGAACGTGTTAAGAAAAAAAACGTTTTCAAAACACGATAGTCAGTTAAGTCATAAGTAGCATTTATCACATAGAACTAGGCGGCCATTAATAACCATCCGTGTTAACAAGTAAAGTGAACATCCGATTACCTACAGAAATGAACATCCCATGTGTCTGTTTGAAGATAACCGTGTATTGACTATCTAAAATGACAAACTACGTACCAAATGACTATATAGTATAGCATGAAGTTATTTTGTAATACAGTTAATAACCTTACTCCCAAGTTAAAGAATAGCCGTCATGTATACTCATTATGCATTCGATTCATTCAAATAAATAAAGCAAAAGGGTTCATTCCGGTCACATTTAAATGGTTCCTGTAAATTATTCAATCTCACTCTTGGAACAACTGCATACAATCTTAAAACCTATATGTTTACATGAAGTCATGCCACCTATTCACCCCAATTCAGTAAATTATAAACAACTATTCTTTTATCCTTTGATCATAAATTAATTTAAACTAGTTGTTTTAATTTTAGAAGTATGGATTATTTTGACTTTTCGAAGAATTCAATGTACACGGGAGGCTGGTTACTGTCCCAAGCATTAGAATACAGGATAAAACTAGAATCCAAACCTCGTAACCAAGAACCATCTCTTCACTTCCAACCTCAGTAACATCCAATAGTGGCATGGCCTATAATCACGAAATAAACACCCAAACAAAATCATGAAAACTAATTAGATAAACAATTAGTAAATGAGAGAGATACACAAATATAAATGAAATACACAAATATAAATGAACCACATCAACATTTGTTTATTAGAATTTAACAACTTAGATTCTCCATTCCATGACTTAACCTGAATAAATAGCAAATAAAGTAATTTAGTATGCAACAGGAAGGGCCTCATGCAAAGAATTTTCATTATTTGGGTGAAGTATCTAAATCTGTTCCAAATTTAGGCAAAAATTTATCTACTTAAGTCATGGATATTGTACACCAGAGGGAGTATTACAAATTGCAGATCCGACAAAACTGTCAAGCATGATATTTATTTGTCAGTTACATTTATTTTGGGATATGCCATATCATAATCTCACATATTAGCCTGTTTGTAATTGCTGAGTAAGCAAATTAATTGAGTACCTTGATGCAACTTCCATGAGTACCTTCATATCATGTGTGGTTTTTATTTCTTCTTTTATGTTGAAGTCATTATAAACCACTTATACAAATAAGCATATAAACTCATAAGCATGAAAAATAATAAAATAATATGCAGGAGGCATGTAGGTATACCAAATAATATGCAGAAAGCATATGAGCATATAAATAACACACATGCAAAGAGCATATAAGGATACTTTAGCCATTATAAAACACTCATATAAGCATTCCATGATTAATATGCTGCAAATACAATAAGCATACATTTTAATTCAGACAACGATTTCAACCACTGCATCACTCTATGGTTGCTTTTTAATTCATTGAATGACCATCATGTAAGGTTAGCATATAAAATGACATATAACATGAAGGCAGCATACATTCATCTACAAATACATACATAAAATATACTTCCTGCATATAATCATATAAGCATGAAATTATTAATTAATTTAAGCAAATCCTCCATGAATATAATCATACCATTCATTATAAAACAATCACAATTTAGTTGAATCTCAACTCATCGATCACATTTGGATATTCCATTAAACATACTAACAAACACCACATTTTCATTGTGACTAAAAATATAAGTTAACCAAAAAATAACCATTCGTGGCAGAAATTGTTGATCGACATTGCTCACCTTGTTCGACTTCTGACCGTGGATGATGACATCGCTGTATAAGTTTTCCTGTTGATTTGATAAATTCTCTGCAACCTCAGATGGAACACAAACTAGCAGTTCAACCATATCGCACTCCATTAATGAATTTCGGCTCGGTGGTGTGCATGAAGGAAGACCCTCGCTTGAAACACGTTCGTCTTGCGATGTCAACATTTCGAAGAAGGCAAACCGGCTTCGTAATGTGCGGACGAGAGGGCCGTGCTGGGCGGTGGACTGTGCGATCCGAAAGGGCGGTAGAAACAGAACAACGGGACGCAGTGCTTGCCGGTGACCTGTGCTGTGTGGTTGAAACAGATGCAGACGGCAGTTCGTTATTAATGGAGGTCACGCCGTCTTAAAAGAGGGTTTCGTAGGTTTGATTCTATAACTGAGGCTAATCCTAATTTAATTCAAATTTCAAATTAGAAAGAATTCAAAATTAAATAATGACCCATAATTTAATTTTAATTACAATTAAACCCCATTGTATGCATTGTACAATAAAGCTATTGTCTCCTCATACTTTTCCTAACTTAATTTACCAATAATGCACATGTAAGATAATGAAATTAAAACTAAAATTTGACATGATTACAATTAACACAACTAATATTAGTTATAATAAATTAATTGCTTTTTGCTTTTTTTTTTGCTTTTTTTTTTTTTGCCTAAATCTTCAGAAATAATTTAGCTTTCAACATAATCCAAGCACTTAGCAAAGGAATTTTATGAAATTAGTATGAGATCATATTTTTTTTATAAGATAAAATACCAAAAAAAAAAAACTTTATCTTCATAAATAGTTAACTAGACTTAAAATTCATGAACTAAAGACAAACTCAATTATATATATGATGTTGGTAGCAAAGACTAATACAATGTAAAAATTAATAAATTTGGACGTCAAATTTGTAGCCATGAATCTTCATCTTCATCTTAATGTGCATCTCTATTCACACATACTGATATTTTTAATCACATCCACAATGCTATTATCTTTGTGTGTGTTCTCTTCTTTCTTTTTTTTTTTTTTTGATCCACCAATAGAATTGAATACCAGAAAAAAAATATTAGTAATTTAAAAGCTATCTTTTCAAGAAAATATCTTTTATTAACATGAAATAATAATCATAATAGTCATAATTAATTTTTTTAAATCTAAATATAAAAAAATATATCCCTCAAATTCTTGCCTTATTTTGAAAAATATAATATCATGAATTTTTTTTTTCTGGATCTCTTACTCATTTTCAACCCAAAAGCGAGTCTAGCAAGCACAACAACAACAGCTACATACAAATCAAGAAACTCATAAGTCTAATCACAAAACAGCACCACTACTCACAACTAACTACTACAAATAACAAAACTAAATCAATCAAATAAATTTAGAACACCACCTATAAAATTGTCAT
>NC_029788.2:117302621-117319157 GCF_000816755.2 Arachis ipaensis | reverse complement strand
AGGCACCTAAAATATCATGCAGGATGTACTGAATTGAAAAAATATGTTATGTAAGAGACCGATGATAATAACAATGAGACAAAAGAGAAGGGTACTAGAAAACCAGACAAAACATTACCAAGTCACTGTTGAATAGAAAATTGAATCTTAATTATATCAATATGCAAGAATTTATTGTTTACTGACAATAATAATATCGATAACACACAATGATGACTTGAATAGCAATAACAACAATAACAATTTATAGGCAACAACCTATTCTAATGGGTAGAGATAAAAGATTCAACAATAATATCGTATATCATAATAAAAAATGAAAAATTGTATCTGTAAAAAAGATGTAACAAAAATAATCAATAATACGAATAATGAAAATAGAAACAACTTTGTTACCAGAGCACAAGCATTTCAAACTACCAATCTTCTAATAAAAAATCCAAACTTGATAGAAAATTTATCAAAATAGTCTTTATATGTTATGTTATGATTATCCAAATAAATTCTCAAGTTATTTTAATATTGATTCCCACTTTTAATTTAGAAGCAACAAAGTTCACAAGAATTCTATATTATCGCATTAAGATAGCTAATATCTTTCCAATCCTAGAAAAAACTAATTCAAAGCATCATTGTATTATCAAATTAGTACCTTAATACATAAGTTCACTTACACTATTTCATTCCACGAACCCAACCAAATATAATTCATGAAAAATTAGGTCTCATTGAGAAATCAAATAATTTAAAACTAGAGTTATTAAGGACTTCATAAAAAAAAGGTTTAATTACTCTGCAGATCCCTATAGTTTCACCGAATTTTTAATTAGGTCCCTATACTTTTTTTCTTTTCAATTGAGTCCTTATACATTAATTTTTTTTTCAATTTAGTCCTTGTTAACGTTAAACGTCAAAGAAATGTTAGTAAATTATGAAATTACTTGTATACCCTTAGGAACCCAATTGAAAAGAAAAAAAAGTATAGGGACCTAATTGAAAATTCGATGAAACTATAAATATTCAATGAAAGATATTCCTATAATCCCTATTCAATGATTTTACGACATGAAATATATTTCTATAATCCTTTTTATTTTGTTACTATCATATTTGTAACATAATTACATTCTGAATGCATCTTCATTTGTTAAAAAAAATCTGCTAGTGTTTACAATTTCACAAGATTTTTGGAAAGATATGCAAATGACAATTTTAATGATATTTTAGATGAAAGCTATAATAAAAAAGATTATAATATGTTCTAGTTCGATTCCAAAAGTGAGATATACATCCAGTCTCCACAACAATAAATGGTAGAATTTTTCACTATAAACGAATTCAAGTTACAAATATCAATTTAAACCAAACACAAAACAAAGTTCTCAAACACCTCATGACTTTTTCTAGATATTCTCACATCCTAACTCTCTTGCATTTCTCACGACAGAAGTTGATACTCACTTTTTAATCTCTCTCTTTCTTATAAATAGAATAATTCATATCAGCTATCCTAAAATAGAATGAAATGATGAAGACATGAAAACTCTTTTAAGAGAAAAAAAGATAATTGCACAATATCAGTCAAAATATATAACTAAGTTTTTCCTTCCTTTTTTTCTTTGTACACTTTCTGCCTATTTTGACAGGCAGCCCCAACTGTATCCTTATCGTTGAAGGTGCTCTTGTTGCATTTTGATTGATCTATCCATTTTAGCGAAATTCTGTTCTACATCATCTACTTCTTCTTTTGATTTTCTACGAGGATGGTGTCTTCCATGAATTCAGCTTTTGTATCGATGCAGAGACCACACCTCGTGAAATCATTCTTGACCAGGTTCCCTTGCTCTCCAAATTGAGCTTACTCCAACTTCGCTTCAATTTGTTTCTTGCTGCACCGAAACAAACACATTATAAAAACCCATACAATTTTTGCTTAGCACACATTAACTCAACCATAAATGTTTGGCATCACAAAATTTATTAGTTTCTTAATTCAAGAGAAATTAATAATAAGATAATAAACTTATACCAAATCCAACAAAGGCCACGGGGAAGCAAGCAGAAGCAACACCAAGAAAGGTAATGAAAGGCCTTCCATTTGGGTGTAAGACAAGTAGGTGATTGAAATAAGAAAAAGAAAGAAAGGCCTTCCATCATTCTCAAGGTATGATCCTTGAATTAACAAAATAAGCTTCAATAGACTGAGAAGCATCCTTACAAGAATGGAGGTGCACAACCGAACTGCATTAAATTGATGAGTCCCTAAAGAATCATTAAATGTCCCTATACATGAAGAACAAAGAAGAAGAAATTAGGAAAAAAAAAACCAAAATTGACATTGTATACCCATACTATATGTTCTCAAAAGTAGGCATCGACTTAACAGTGTGAAAAGAGAGGAATCAGTTTTATGTTTTCCGCAAAAGAGTAGAAGACACAGAATTTGAATGAGGTATAGAAATTTGGAAATAAAAATAAGATTATGTTGGAGAAAATGAAGTGGGTTTGGGATATAGAGAGATAGCAAAAGAGTTACCTGTTTTAAGATATTGAGTCATTGTCAACCCAATGTTTAATTCAAGGTGAGTACAATTATCATTACACGTAGTAAAGCATGTGCTTTTTTTTTTCTGTTCACAAAAATAAACACATGGGCTATGATCCTAGCATGCATTTCATCCATAACAAACATATCCATATACAGTCCAACTAATCTAGATCATGAGCAACCGCATTTTGAAGTGGATGTAACTATCAAACTAAGCCTGAATCAAGCTAAAATGAATTAAACTCACCCTGCGAAAGTATAAGCAAGGAGAATGCACTTCGTTGGTGAAAACAAATTCAGGAGCAGCAGTGACCACATGAACATCATGACCAGCAAGGATTAGATGCCTCACCACTTACATATATACATGCAATTGAAATTGAAATTGCAATTCAAACTTAAGTGCAATGCAATATCCAAATAATGAATCATGAACGACAATGACAATGAGAATGAGGATAAGAAATGAGAGGTTACATCCGCAACACGAGTTGCGTGGCCAAATTCATGACCAGTGACATAGTAAGCAAACACCATTTTCTGTGTGGAATAAACAGCAGCAGCACCATCACCATCATACCCTTCCTGCTGCTTCATCCCCATTTTAATATCCATTTTAATCGCTACCATTTTAATTGCTACCATAATTTGTTAGCAGCCACACGTTGTTGCAGAGCCAATCCAGGAAGCAAGATGGAGTTGAACATCGGCGATTCGAGGCGAGACGCGGTGAGACAAGGTGAGACGAGGCGATGCAATGGGCAAGGCAGACAAGCAGAGCAGAGCACCCGTGGACCGTGGACCCGTGGACGATGCAGACGGACGATGACCACCCAACGACATACAAGGACGACGCCACGGAAGACGGCAGCAGAGTGCGACGGAGGAGAAACTCAATTTGGATCTTAGGAAACTAACTTAGGGCTGGTTAGGGTTTTTTTATTTGGGGACAAAATGCAAAGGGTACTATTGGTATTTTAAAAAAATAGAAGAGATCTTAATTAATTAATTTAATCTAATTATAAGAATATTCGGTTTTTTAACAGAATATTCTGTTATTTTAAACAGATTTGTGACGGTAGGGACTAAATTAAAAAAAATAATAACGTATAGGGACCCAATTGAAAAGAAAAAAAGTATAGGAACCCAATTGAAAATTCGGTAAAACTATAAGGACCTGTAGAATAATTAAACCTAAAAAAAACATGGTTTAATAATTAGTTAAATGTAACAAGGAGAAAAATCGTATAAAGAATTTATTCAACTTTAGGAAATTAGATATCTAATCCCTTTTGTCGGAAATTGCTAGCAATCATTTCCCATATCTAAGATCTACATTCTCAATCTCACAAGGGCACTATAAACCAAGAAAATAAATTTCCTAAATCTCTAAGAATAAAAACGATGGTTGATAACAAGAGAACATTCAGAAAAGTAAAGGATTAAGAAAATTCTCAATTTTCATATCTTAGCCAAAAGTAAGTATTCACAATCTTTCTCTCAACTTATCATGTCGAAAATAATTTCGTGACAAGAAAGCCATGTTCAGCAATAAAGAACTATAACAGAATCGGAACAAAGCATTATCAACATAAGAAAAACTCCAATATCGCTTATCAAATCCAGAACAAAGTATCTCAATCAGCAGCTAAGTAAATCTACAATCCACAAATCAAATTACAGTTCTATAAAAGGAATAACAAAATAATTCAAAGCAAAAACATATCAAATCACATAGATCATGGATGAAATCTTGAAATCGAAAACCAAAGAAAACAACATAAAGATGAAGAAGAATAAAGCAAATATTCACAAAAACGAGGAAGAGTAGACTCAGCTAAAAGATAGAGAATCGAAACTTAAACCAATGCACCAACGCGTACAAAATAACCTACTCAAGCATAGGCTAAGATTGGGTATAAGAAAAGGATAGGGAGTAGCAAGAAAGTGGCAAAGAACGCAGGATCACAATAAGCAAAAGACAACTATGACATAGAGAAGACAAAGATGACATTCATATAGGCCTCTGATAGTGCCACAATTTATACAAATAGGCGCGCTTCTATTTATACAATTGTGATCCTACCATAGGACACTTGTTTCATATTACACAGATTAAGCCTAAGCTCTGATACCACTCTGTCACAGCCCGAAATGAGCCATGACTGGCGCTCAGGAAAAAGAGTTTCCTAGCAAGCCTAACAGATTCAAATATAAGTTAAATAAAAATGTTACAAATAATTTTTGATAAATTTACACTTTCTAAAATGAATAATTATATATTTTAACAAAAATAAAATAAATAAATATAGATGGATCCTACCTGTGACATATGGAGCAGATGACGTCTAAGAACTCAACAAGGAATAGAACCCATTGCAGATCATTACTCTTGAATAGAAAGGCTCACATAATCAAATACTTATTCCTGAAAAATATTTTTTTTTTAAAAGGGTGAGTTTTGCAACTCAGTAACTAGACAGTACATCTATGATTCACATGAGACCATCTAAACATTATTATGAAAATAATTTTAGTTAGAAAATAATAATTTATATCAATAAGTAAATTAATAAGGGAGTTCTCATACAGAAATCAAATCAAATAGTCCACACTTGGGCGGCTCCACCTCTAAGGGTAGCCCTTTCCTCTAGTGTGTACGTACGGAATAACAGATCCAACGTGTGGCCTACACGTTAGGCTAGCAACGTCCCTGCTAGCTGAGATCTGAGTCAGATGCATCTAGGTTAACGTCATAACCGCCATTAACTACGATTTTCTAATACAAGCTTCCCAAATCAATTCAAAACATATAATTTCAAATACAACCAACATTTGATCTTTCAAATATATACAATATCAAATTAAATAATACTTTCTTATCAAAAATCCTTCTCAATCATATGAAATGTCAAATGTACTTTACAAATTCATAGTATATAAGTGAGTATTCACAATACTTTAATGTTCCAAAAACACATATTCAATAAAATCGAATATTCTAAAATAATACAAAACTTCATCAAACATGTATATAGTCTCATGTGTAGATTAAAAATTTGAATTTTACAAAAATAATATTTAGTTATAATAAATCCATTATTAAAATCAAATTCAAATCCTTTGTTAATAACTTGTAAGTATAGACATAAATTCAAGCAGCATATGTCAAAATAATTATAGATGTAAAGCCAAATAATTATAAATGTAAAACCTACTCACAAATTGGTCCCGAAAGACTGAAAAGACTAAACCCGAAGTGCCAAATTAAGGGTGAGGATGGTTGAAATAGAATGGATCGAAAAAACGCAGAATTAGGCAGTGGCAACAACTTTGACTAATCCGGCAACAACAACATTGTGATAATCACGGTTATGGTGGCTTAAACAGAACAGAACGGAAATGATGTAGCATAAATGGAATAGCAGCAGAGCAAAAGTGGAAACGAGGCAAGTTAAAGGAAATGACTTAGACCAGAATAGAGGCACTTCGGCGGCGTTTTTCCAAAAACCACAACAGTGACGATGACAAAAGCTCCGGTGGGATGCTTAAACTGGAAGCATAGGCAACTACCAGCAACGGCACTAGCAAAGAACGACTCTGACGGCGGTGCGCAGCTCGACAGTGACCTCCTTCCCCAGCAATGGCAGCAGCAGCAACAACACACCACCGGTACCCTTCTTCTCAGCAACGAGCTCTGTTGCGTTCTCCTTTTCCTTTCATGAAGCCTCTCTCTTTCTCTTCGACCTTCTTGGCGGCACAGTAGTTCGACAACGGCGAGGCTGGCTTCAACGGCGGCAGCTAGGGCTCCGGCAGTGACGGCGATGAAACCTCCCTCCTCTTTCATCACGGCTCTCTCTTCCCCGCGCATTCTCTTTTCTCTCCTCGGGCTCCCCTCAGTGACGGTCTTCCACACGCAGCCACCACGACGATAGCGATGACAACAGTGTGGCCCTACCTGGCGTCGTCCTCCTTCCCCTCTTCTTCCTTTCTTCTCCCTCTTTATTTTCCCTCTCTCTCTTCCCTTCTTTCCTTATCTGATGTGTGTGTTAGAAGAGGTTTAGTATGGACAAAAATTAGGGTTAGGTTGGGAAAAGAAAGTAAGGGTAGTGTTGGAAATTTGATCAAATTGGAGGGTTGGATAGTAAAAAAAATCAAATGTTTCAAAAATAAATAAAAATTCAAAACATTACAGGGAAGATTCCGGATTGGTGTGGTTGTGGGATGCGTCCAGTTCTTCGGTGGTCTGGGACGAATGCCAATCCCAAAAGATTCTTTTATGGTGTCCAAATTATAATGTAAGTTTAATGTCTTCTTCTTCAATGTATTGTTATTGGTACTTTTGTTGATGGGTATGCTGAATTTTTTTTTCTTTTTCTTGGTTGTTGAAGAATTGATAGAGTTCTAGGAGAATGTGTGGTTTCTTTATGTGGGAAAAGCACAATCTGCAAACAATAATGATAGTTGGAAGATGAATTTGACATGGAGAATTAACACAATGAAAACTAAAATTAGGTGTTTAAAATTATGGATTAGTATTTTAAGTTTGCTTATTTGTTTAGATGTGTTTGAGACTCTTGTGTATAGTGTAAGTATGGTTAAATTTTATTAAAAGTATGTAACTAATGGTATATATGTTTAGTATGAATGAAAGCATTGTAGAAAACAAATATGAAAAAGAAGCATACTTTAACTCCTCTAGTACATATGTAATGTTGTAACAGTGAAGAAGTAAAATTAAATATTAAATATGCTAGTACCATTCATAAACTTTAGTTTAAGTCTACATTTAGGATCTAAAAAAAGGCATACATAGCCAATATTCAAAGCATAGTTATCAGACCCGCGCGAGTCTGCCATGCACATGCGCGCCGCTAACCATTGTAAGAGCTCCCGTCGACAACAATTTCCAAAAATAAAGCAGAGGAGGTTCGAACACGAATTGGTAAGAAGACAGATCCTAGCCCTTGCCGCTGTGCCATCAAGCTTCTTCTTTATATTTATGACAAAAATTAAATATATAATAACAATGAATGAACTTTTATTTTTTTACCCTTTTAAACATAAATTGAAATGGATACCAAATAAATAATAATACCTAATATACAAATATATTGATATATTGATATTGATTGTGTTATCTTTTGTTCTCTCTAGTTCATTTAAATTGAGAAAATATTTTATACTAGTGACTAATTTATTATCTATTTTTGCACCATAAATTATATTTAAAAATTGATATTTGATTAATCATTAATATATTTTTTGAAAACATGCATTTAATTTTTTATTTTTATAATTTTATATTTTTATTTAATTATGACCGGGTCAACCGGATAAATCAGTGACCCATCGGTTGAACCAGTGACCCAGTGACCCAGTCGTATGACCGGGTCAATTATCGGTTCGGTTATGATAACTATGATTCAAAGGCATTGTTTGCCATTAATTAAACAAAACAAACTGACCAAAATAAACATGGTAGAATATCAATAAAATACATCCAGAAAGTCATCAATAACCAAGTATATGGACACATACATAACCATGTTCCAATGACACAAGATAAACATAATTAAGAAAGTAACTATCCTAATTATAATAATTCATCATTGCTGAAAATCAATCACTTTTTTTTAGGAGGTTTGAATGCTGGCTTCGTTTCTAGTGTATGGACAAATTTCATGAATTCAGCCATCCTTAAAGATGTTCCAAAACTTACTTCTTGCATTGGATCAATACTTGCTGATCTTGGGACTGGAGATGCTTTATTTTTAGGTTGTAGTTTGTTGGACCTCATTGTAGGAGTTACCTATAGTTGCAGGAGTGGAATACAATAAACTAAGCAGATAATTAAAATAAATCTTAAATCCACAAATGTAAGGACAAATTGGATAATTACTTGTTCTCCATCTTCTGATTGTGAAAAAAATGGCTCGGATAGCATAATCTCTGAAGGAGCACTAGCATTTGTTGGGGCCTCAGAGGTAGCAACATCAGTGGCTAGAATAGGCTCACCCTCTCCTTATTCACCTTTTGCAGATTCACCCTTTATGGTTTCATTTGCATTAGAAGCCCATTTTTTCTTAGAAATTACAACTACTGTAACAGTAGCAAAGGCAGTTGCAACATCATCAGTTTTTTGTGGGAGCAGCTTCTCTTCATGTGATCTTTTGTCCCACAATAAGTAAAAGTAAATTCCTTGTATTTTCTATTTAGTTTCATTGCTTCAATCTTACTCTTCTTACTTTCTAAAGGCTCTTCATCTGCATCCTTACGTCTTTTTTTCTTCAAAGGATCTGGCTTCCTCCGAATTTCGGGAGCTTGAGACCTACTATACTGAGACTTCTTCTACATTACTTGTCCACAGATAGAATTCAACGAATGCACATATGTTTTTTCTATGAATCCATGGTCAATCAAGTGTGACAATAGTCTTCAAAATTTTCATTCAGTCTAGCTATCGCAGTATATGTGTGGACACATGGCATGCCTAAAACAGTTTACATCCAATCAGAATTTGTTCCAACCTAAAATGTATGTCTAACACAGTTATTTCAACCAAAACACAATACCTACAATTTATAGTGGTGGTTGGAATGGACTTCTCATGTTTATTGGATTTTACTTTAGAAGAATATGGTCTCGAAAGAGGCATTGATGTGGACTGGACTGGAGGTGCAGAAGCGGTGGACTGAGCTATAGGCTTTGAGGTGGTCTGGGTTGGAGGTGGATTGGGCTAGAAGCTTTCAGGTGGGTTGGACTGAAGGTGCAGAGGTGGGCTGAGCTGGAGGTGGGCTGAGCTGGAGGTACAGAGGTAGTCTTGGTTGGAGGCTTTGAGGTGGGTTGGGCTGGAGGTACAAAGGTGGGCTGGACTGGAGGTGTAGAGATGGGCTGGCTTGGGGCGTTGGATGTGGGCTCCTCAGAGAATGTGGTCATTGTTGGCAGGGGTGTGGAAGTATTTTGTTCAAAAAGTGTGTTTGAGATACATTGAAAAAAAAAAAACTCAATGATAATTTCAAAAAACAGAGCATAATAGCTGAACTTACTTCAAACACCAAACAACTAGACAGAGCATCATTATTTTTTAAACCACAAAGTTTTTAAATAAAAGTAATAACACACACATAATAATATTTATCCAATTATGATAAAAGATACAAATGACATTTTTTTCAGCAACGAAAACAAAAAACAAACCCTAACATCACTTAAATGCAATAACTTACAATACTCTAGATATAGACAACAGATTGCATAAAAAAATACAATGCAAAATACAAACCAAAACAAAAGTCAAGAACAGAGTATCAAGAAATTAAAAAAAAAAAAAACTTCATTTCCTAATCTGATTTTCGTCCTTTGTTTTTGCGCTAATGCTACTTGTTCAACAACTTTGCCTAACAATCCAATACAGGACGAATGTTACTCACACTTCTGATTCTCCTTTCTCAAAGTCAAACATGCGATAAGAACAAAAACGTAGAAAAGAAGAATAGAAGAAAAAGAGAAGGAAGAAGAAAGGTCAAGTTACGTCTGTGTGTTCATCTATAGGTTGACCCAACTTTTTTAACCCAACCAAGCCCTTAAACGACGTCGCATTTAGTAAACATTGGGTGGGAATAGAAAACGACGTCATTTTAGGCATTCCTACTTGACAACTTAGTGTACTACATCGAATTTCCGTTAACAGAGATAACTCTAGGAACGAACGTGAGTCACAATCCAATATTTGGAGTCTTAATTAGATAACTTGAAAATTTGGGGGTCGAAATTGAGGCCGAGTAAAAATTTCAGGGGTCAAAATGAATTTTAACTCGGATAATTATTCTTTAAAGTTTAAACAATAACTTTTATTTAATTATAAAATTGATAACTTCAATTAATTACAATTATAAATTGACAACATGGTGTTTTTCTAATTGTTTTTAAAAAACTTATATATAAAAAAGGTCAATTTTGGTGTGTAAACTTTCTATGTTACGCATGGTTTAAGAAAAAGTAGCATCTAAAGAGTATAATGTGGATAGTTTAATGATAAACAAGTTTTGACTCCAAGACCAAAAATAAATGTAAAGAATAATAGTGGAAGTTAGGTACACAGAAAACGCCAAGATATGAAAGACAATGCCGACCATGGTAAATTTACAACTGAATTAAGCTAGTAAGCGACCTTGGATGAGCCATTGCATTCTTGGACTGCAGCATCAAGGTAGGTAGGAGCTACATGAAGCTTTGTCTCTGCAATAACCTTCGGGATATTTTCTATTCATAACCTATATATTTAATAAGTTCATTTATGTTGAATTGTTGATCCAATAATCAATTTGGAGTTTATGAATTAGTTCCTTCATCCCCTTCCCTTATGCTTTATTAATGAAGAAAACAAGATGATTCAGCCAAGCAAAAATAATATTCTATATACCACTTTAATGAACTATGATTTAATAAGTTACTTGATAGATTAGTCTGGAAAAAATAGCAAGGTGTTTATAGATTCTCAATGAAACTAAACTCTATCTTATTTTATTTACTTCATGATAATGTCAATAGGAAGTTCATCTGTTTCTGCATTTTCAGTTTCAACTTTGCTGAGAAAATTGAAGCTTATATTTATTTATTTCTTAAAAATTTATGATATGATAAGATGCAGATGCAAATAAGTGTGTCACCTCTTGGATTTATTGCTAGTTGAAGACTTTCCTCATTCATATTATTACAAATTATATCCCTTGTATTCATGGAAATGCAAGTCAGAAATGGGGATAATGCTTGGTAAATATTTGAGTTTCTGCCATTTAGAGCATGCAAGTTCATCTAAGAAGCCGTATCCATCAATAATTAAAGAGCTATGCCCTCAGTTTTCTCTTGAAGATCTTAGGAAATCAATCAACAACTTTGATGCAAACCATTTAACTGAAATATCAGCATATAATAGAGTATACAAATGTTGTATCAAACATAATGGTGCAAGTGATTTCACAGTGGCATTGAAGAGGTTGAATCGCAAAACCGACCTATGGAAGTTCAAGAAGGAAATTGAGTTCCACTTCCAATAGGATTATTCTGCAACCACAAAGATGAGAAGATTCTTGTGTACGAACACATGTCCCTCTCTATGATTACCTATGTTCCAAGAATATAGAAAAATTGTCATGGAAGAAAATGTTAGAAATATGCATTGGAGCAGCAAAAGGACTACACTATCTTCACACAGGAACCAAGTGCCCTATCTTTCTCTGTGACATGAAGCCTCATAACATTCTTTTGGACAAGAACATGGTACCTAAACTCTCACATCTTGGATTTTCATTGCAGGGGCCACCTTTGAATTCAAAGCCAAAATCAGTAAAGTTGACAAGGTTATGAGTAACTATATTTACTTTATGCTCAAAGTTGTTTGCTAATAACTTCATCAAATGAATAACTTAATGCTTCCATTGATTGCTATAGGTTTAGCTGGTTACATAGCACCTGAGCATGTCCTAACCAGAATCTTCACAGATAAATGTGATGTTTATTCATTTGGTATGGTCCTAATAGAAGTTGTATCCACTACTTACAAGCACACCATCTTTGACAAAATCATTATGTTGGAGAGCTCATCAGATTTGTCTCTAGATCCATTTGATTTAATGAATCCATTTGTGGATATATCTGAAATGTTGGAGAGATTCTCAGTTGATGAGATTATTGATCCAATTCTGATGAGAAAGATAGCACCAGAATGTTTGGCAGTATTCATAGATGTCACAAAAAGATGCTTGAGCAGAGAAGCAAATGAAAGACCAAATATAGGTGAAGTAGATCTTGAACTGGAGCTAGCACTAGCACTGCAAGAGGAGGCCGATGACCGGAATCATGGTGGTGGCTGGTGAACATAATTTTTCTGTCCACTTTTCTGCAGAAAACCTCTGTAAACAGTAAACACACCTTGTCCAGTTCTCAAAGACTCATTGAAGTTGCATGTTGCTGATTGTTTCTCAGCAAATGAAAATTTGTGACAAATTATTGTATGGTGGTTGAAGGTTGTTTTGTTCTCCTTGGCCTTGGATTACACCACAAGCAAAACAACCCATTATTTGTGCTGTGTTTTTTCAAAAGCTTAAGCTAATAGAAGGAGATATGTATGCTTATATTTCTAACACATAAACTACCTTTAATTACAATTTACATTACAAATAGTAGTATTGCTAGCTTTCAAGATTAATTGCTTCCCCGGTGCATTGTTTATTTACTACAATTTACATTAGCCGGTGGATTGACTTGACCCGGGTCTACATGTTGAGAATTACTATACGTACAAAGTTTTTCTTAGGTCTGCTTAATTGATGGAGAGCCATATAGTATCATAAAATGTTTCTGACCAACAATATCTCATAGTTTAACAAGGAAATCGATCATCGTTTTCTGTGTCTTCCTCAGATTTTGGTGAGAGTTCAATCACACAAAATATGAACTTTTTAGTTATATTTATATCTGTCTTTGTTAGGCATACCAAATTCTGCTAGCATAGATTATTGTGATGGCTTATTTTCAATAATGATATTCTGACATGCTTGCTATGTCATTCTCCTAATACAGAGTGATATGATTATTTGGGTGAGAAAAAGGAACTGACATAGTGACATGTATCAAAATAGACATATGATGAGTGATTCTAAATCTTAAGCCATCATGGAAGGGATTTAGTATTTAACGCTACGCTAGAAGTATGAAATACTCATCTCATATCTATTTATAATTTATTAAAATCTTTTATTTCTACTTCTTATGTACTTTATTATTATAGCTTAAGATTCTTTTTCATTTTTCTTCTTACTCTCATGACATTTATTTTTCTTTAGGTTATTCTGTAATTCTCTTAATAATATAGTAGTTAGTATAATAAAATTGCCGGCAAAAGCAATTCTGATGACCAAGGTCTTTTTATAACAAATACATGTATCATTCATTCATCATACTATCATAGTACTGCAAGTAGCGAATAATATATTCCACCAACTATTTCATGATTGAGCACGAAACATGGCAGCATATGCTTTACCTCCTTCCTTCATTATTCACTGCTTCTTTGATTTGAAATGCTATATAGCAATTAGCACATCATGACCGATGATGGTTGTGGGCTTCGTCATCCTTATCAGAAGGAGGCATGTATGATGTTTTTCTGAACTTTAGAGGCATGAAGAAAACAGAGAAGGCAAAGACAAGGCGGAAGCGTCGAAGTTGGCTTTATCTACACTTTGCGGGCTAAAGTGGACAACACATTGTTGAAGGGAGATCAATGAGTTCTTTTTAATTAATTATTTAAGAAAAAGTAGGAGGAGCCAATGGAATATTTGTACGATGCGTAGAATGGAGGTTTAGAGAGTATTAGAGATATAACCATTAGTGTTACCTTTTTTCATCAGCGTAAGCCTCTTGGATGAGTAGTATCCTTTTATCCGGATGGTTATTCTGAATATTATGGGTGATGTTCATTTTGTTATCTAATTATTGATAGAGAAAATATAGAGAAATGATGATCATTGTGAATAATATGAACCAATTTATTGACACAAATAATTAATTTAAAATTAAAAAATAAATAAAATATCAAAAAATAAAACTAATAAGAAATAGAAATTAAACTTTTATATTTTAGTTCAAATTTCAAAAAATCTACATTTTTATAAACTTGTGAATTTAAAACGGAACAATAAATAATTTCTAAAATTCATTAAAAATCATTCTTTCACAAATTAAATGATAATTTAATTGATATAGTATTTTAATTATTTCTCAAATTAAATTATATATTATATAAATTTAGTTCGTTATTTTATATTGTATAACTATCCGTATTTTCGATTATGAAAAAATTCAAGTTTTAACTCCTATGCTACTTCGAGGGCTATACTTTATATTAATTTTTTTAACATCAAAAGTCTCGATAATGATTTTTTTTAGATGCTAATAAATCAAAGAATGATTTTTCTCGAATTTGAATTAAAACATAAAATTGAATTTTTATTCTTATTTGTTTTGATTTTTTTATATTTTATTTGAATCCAAATATGAGTATTTTCTTATTGACATTTAGTAGTAAATAGAATCAAGCGGATTCAATTTACTGTATATATGATGCATAAGTAGTAAATCGAATCTGGTTGATTCGATTTACTACTATTATAGCTAAATTGAATCCAATTGATTCGATTTACATAAAGATATTTCAAAACAGGCATGTAACAAAAATTGATTTAGGACATCTGCGTAATTTTAAACTCCATTCAATTTATTAGTGTAAATTAGTTTATTTGTCATAATTCATGATAAAGTTTCTTTATTAATTAGTTGGCAGACATATTTTTTCTAAAATAATAAGTACAAAGATATTAATATTTTGATGTTGTGATTTGTAGTTATGAAACAGGGGTCATAGGCAAGATTGCTGAACAAGTCCGTGGAAAACTTCTAGAGATCAAGCAATTCGAAGTGGTGGAATCACTTTTGAACGTTGAATCTTGTGATACTGTTCGTGTGGTGGGAATTCACGAAGATCTGAGAGGCAAAAGTTACATAACAACATTTGCTTTTGACGGTTAGAATACGAGTCTTACTCGATTTTTGTGAGCAACCTTCCTGCAGACATATCAAAAAGAGAATTATTCCTTTTGTTCAATTGGACAGGACGCATCAATGATATATATTTATCCCAAAAACAGAAGAGTGAAAATATATACATTTTTGCTTTCATTTGATATACGACGAAAGGAGGGGTGTTGAAAGCTATAGTAAAAATGGATCAACTGAGACTGAGAGGGAATGTTATCTTTGTGGGAGAGGCTAGGTACAGAAGAATGTCGAAAACAACGCACATACCTCTGGGACTAAGAGGAGATGACATGCAACACCACAACACTCAGAAGCCGCATAGAGAAGTAGTGCCGAATGATGCTGTGTCAGATGGACGTGCTCTACGAACGGAAAAGGATGAAAAGGACCCGCATGGCAATGGTTGGACGAAGAAGGTAGAAGTTGAAGTAGCTAAGAAAAATTTGGAATGGCTACAACGAAGTCTCGTTGGGGGCACAGCGAAGCCTATTAATTTTGGATCTCTGAAGGAAGTCGTGGCAAAGAACCTACCTAATGTCGTCCAGGTTAGGAAAATGGGAGCATACAAAGCTCTACTGACCTTTTGATAGTGCTGTGCATGCTGAAGAAACGTACACCTTGAACATGAATTGCCTTCTACGTTTGTTCCACAGTGTATGGAGGTGTCAGACCATAGTAAAACTCGTAGGGTGTGGCTTGAATGTTTTGGGGTTTCGTTACACGCATGGTCTGTCGAGACTTTTACCACAATAGGAAGCCAGCGGGGGGAAGTAGTTGGCTGTGCACGAGAGACAGAATTGTGCAATTCATTCACGGCAGGTTGCGTCCAAATTGATAAGTGCTTAATGGACGTCATTCAAGAATGAATTCATATAACGGTGGGTTCTGGGGGCTTTGATGTATTGGTAAAAGAAGTTGGACATGAGGCGTGCAACCTGCAGTGCACAGAGAGCCTGGGTAATGAAGCTATAATAGCCGGTAGAAAGAGGAACTCTGGCAACACAAATTCAAGCTTAGGAGTGGTTATGGTGCAGGGACATCAAGCAGGGCCGATGTCCGAGGCCGCTCAAGACGAAGACATGCTACTACAGGTCAACTGGGAAGGGGAAGGAGACAAGGGTAGAGTGGTAATTCCAGTTGCAATTTTGAATGAATGGTTTAATGACAGTAATTCTCAAAATCGCTTGAATTTCGAAACGAATCAATCAATTAAGGGCGATAATCAAGGTGTGGCTGAATTTGGGGAAGGGACGGTTATGAGTGATGCGGCTGACTCAGAGAGGACATTGTCTTATGCTTATACTGGGCTGCAAGGGAGATCCAATAAGGGGAAACAAAAAAAGCTCTCCCACAACTCAGATTGGGCCTGCCAAAACAAAAGTGTGGAA
>NC_029788.2:117283436-117302253 GCF_000816755.2 Arachis ipaensis | reverse complement strand
CGAAGATAATGGACCTGTGCTGGAGAATCCGGGTCGGGCTCTATGCGGTTCGTTAAACAGAAAGGACGAGAAGGTGCGCAGCCATCATAATAGTGTGGTTCTTCTTGAGGATGAGGGCGAATTGCTTGTTGGGACTGGCCGGGGGGAAGTCGGCGGTCTGCAGACGACGGAGGCAGACTGCGCTGCGGCGGAGCTACACGCGCGCGGACCGGTGACAGTGATCAGGTCGGGACTGCTGGGAACGGCTCTGCCTCTGCGCTAGATGGTGGGGCGGAAAGACTTAGAGGGAGTTCCTGTGCTGGGGGTAATGGTGCAACGGGACCGAAGCGGAAGGAGACCGGCAAGCCTGGCGTCTTCAACGGTGAGCCTGGCGCAGATGTGGAGGGAGAAGAGACTAGTGCTGGTAATAGCTCCAAAGGGATAAGCGCGGGTCCAATCTCTGGCGAAGCAATCTGTGCCTGTCCTGATGTGAGTTTGGGTGGAGGCCAAGTTCGGATTCAAAGTGGTCTGAGGTAGAATTCCAGCCAAGAGGAAGGGGTCCTTGGAGGGAATGAATTTGGGTATGGAAGATGGGAATGTGGCGGAGGACAACGACACGCAGCGCTTGAAGCTGGATGAGCAGATGCTGGAGAACCGAAGGACCTGGGAGTTGGCAAAAGAGTCGGGCGTTATGCTGGTCAACGAGGAAGATGACATTATGGCAATATTCCAATCGCAGAACGAAGAAATCGAACGCAAAAGGAAATTAGTGAAGCAGAAGGAAAAACTGAGACGGTACAGATGCAAACATAAAAACAGGTGTGTCAAAAGAATTTTAAATTATTTTTAGCTCTTGGAATGTTAAGGAGTTACGGGGTGATGGTAAAATAAGAATGGTGAAGGAATTAAAGAAAAAACATAGATTAGATATGCTGGGTTTGATTGAGACAAAAAAATAAGTTGTGACCAGTTTTGATGTTGCAAGAATTTGGGGGCAAGTTAGTGCAGGGTGGGCGTTTGTAGGTTCTGATGGTGCAGCGGGTGGCCTGTTGTTAATATGGGATGAATCGGTGTTTAAAGGGAATAATTGTTATAAGGGGGAGAGATAGTTGTGTGTTGACGGGGTCTTGGTAAAGAATAATTACAATTGTGCTATTTTCTTGGTCTATGGTGTACATAATAGAGATGCGAAGATTCAGGTGTGGGAAGAGTTGAGTTACATAGCTAGGTTATGTCAAGTCCCTAGCTGTTACATGGGAGACTTTAATGAAATAGTACATGTAGAAGAAAGGCAAGGTACTGATGTTCTACCTAGGTCGGCAGAAGAATTCAGGAGTTGGATACAAGATATGCATCTAGTGGATCTGCCGCTCATAAATCGCAAGTTCACATGGTTTCGGGGACGCTCCTGCAGTCATATAGATAGAGCTCTGGTTAGCGTGGAGTGGTTGGAAGAGTTTCCTGAGACTCGGATACGCAGCGGACCGAGGGGTTTGTTAGATCACTGTCCTGTCATCTTAGAGTACATGTGGCAGAGGGTAGGTCCAAGGCCATTCCGAAGCCTAGATTCATGGTTTACACATTAAGGCATTCTTAGCTTTGTGAAGGAGGAGTGGAGAGGCTTGGGGGAGATGCAGTTCACAGACAAGTTGAAGGCTTTGACGGTCCCATTAGGGATTTGGCATAAGACTAAATTTGGGGATATGGACAAAAAGATTACGAAGTTTGAGGAAGAAATCAAGAAGATTGATGATTTGGTAAGCAATGGAATGTATGACGGAACGATGGAGGCTAGAAGGAAGGTGCTAGTTACCTGCTGTGAGAGGTGGTATGTCAGAAAAGAAGTCCATTGGAAACAGATGTCCCGATCACGGCATGCAAAAGAGATGGATAAAAATACAAAATACTTTCACAACATAGCTTCAGCAAGATGGCGGAACAATAGGATTGATACACTCTTAATCAACGGTAGACTTGTCAGGAACTAAGCTAGAATAAAGATTGCTATTAAGGACTTCTACAAAGAATTATATCACCAGGATAATTCTCCTATGATGAGCTTCAGAGATGGTCTGGTATGTAGGATAGAGCAGGAAGATTCTGTAAATCTAGAGGTGCTACCGACAGCTGAGGAGATCAGAGAAGATGTGTGGGATTGTGAGTCTTCTAAGGCACCAAGGTGCGACGGGTACAAAATGAATTTTGTCCAGAGGTGTTGGGGTGAGATTGGGCCTGAATTCACGGCTGCAGTGATTGGGTTCTTTCAGACGTCAAGGTTGCCACAGACTCTAACATCACTTGGGTGGCGTTGGCACCTAAGTTCATCGGGGCCAAGGAGATTAAAGATTTGCGACCCATCAGCATGGTTGGGTGCGTTTACAAGGTTATCTCCAAGGTTTTGGTTAGGAGGATGAGACCAGTGATGCCATCATTAGTAGGAAAAACTCAGAGTGCATTTGTAAGGGGCAGAAAAATACATGATGGGGCACTTATCGCATGTGAAACGGTAAACTGGCTTAAAATGAGAAAAAAGGAGGCAGCAATAATAAAGCTAGATTTCCAAAAGGCATATGATAGAGTCAGATGGAACCTTGTGGACATAGTGTTGCAAAAGATGCAATAGATGGAGATCGTGGGTTATAGAGTGTGTGTCTACAGTATCTATGTCAGTTCTGATAAATGGGTCGCCATCCAAGCCGTTCAAGATGGAAAGAGGTCTGAGACAAGGTGACCCGCTTTCTCCGTTCTTATTTATACTGGTTGTGAATGTTCTACATCGATTGGTGGGAGAGGCGGTTAGGAATGGGCGTATATCACCTTTGTTGATTGGCAGAGATAGTATAGCGCTGTCACATCTTCAGTTTGCTGATGACACAATTTTGTTTTGCCCACCAGAGGAGGACACTATCAAGAATTACAAGCGGCTATTGAGATGCTTTGAGTTGATATCAGGTCTCAGTATTAATTTTGACAAGTCGAGCTTGATTCCAATAAATTGTGATGAACAGTAGATCCAGAATATGTGCCAGTTGTTGGGGTGTAAGGGTGAGTCCCTTCCAATCAAATACCTGGGCATTCCCTTAGGTGCGAATCCGAGGTTGGTGAAAACCTGAAAGCCTATAATAGACAAAGTAAAGGAGAAGCTCAGTCTGTGAAAGGCTAAAGTTCTGAATAAAGCTGGGAAGTTGGTGCTGATTAAATTAGTCTTAAATAGTCTGCCTGTGTATTATTTGAGTTTGTTCAAGATGCCGAAAACTGTTGCTGAGAAATTGATTTCACTGCAAAGAAGGTTCCTGTGGAGTAAGGATGATGGTAGTAATGGAATGGCATTAGTAAGATGGGAAGTGGTGCAGGCCTCGAAAAAACTAGGTGGGTTGGGAGTTGGGGATGCTATGGTTCGTAACACAACTATGTTGTTTAAGTGGTGGTGGCGGTTTGCTAAGGAGGATTGCCCATTATAGAAGAAGGTGGTTTGTTCCTGCTATAATCTGAATCCTCATGAGTTGATGTCAACTCAAGAGCTACCTACTAGAGGAGGATCGTAGAAGGATATATGCCAGCTACAAATAACGAATGATCATAATGGATAAGATGGTTACAGGCTTGTCTATGGAGATTGGTGATGGGCGGCGTACACGGTTTTGGGAGGATATTTGGCTGCTTTGTGGGCCTCTAAAAGATCGGTTTCTCAGACTTTTCTCTGTTTCAAACCAATGTGGATTTGTTATAGGGGATTGCGGATTTTGGGACGGGATAGACTGGATTTGGAACTTCCAATGGAGGAGAGAGCTCTTTCAATGGGAGTTAGGACTACTGGGTCAATTACATAAGGCATTGAGACCTATGCAACTAGTAGTTAACAGAGAGGATAGGGTTGTATGGAAATATGATAGACAAGAAGTTTATTCAACTAACTCATTTGTTCAGGTTTTGCAGGAGGCGATACTCACGGAGGAGGTGACAAGCTACAGCTTCACAAAGACCATCTGGAAAGGGTTAGTTCCACCGAGAATAGAAATATTTACATGGTTTATCCTGGTAGGTAGGGTGAATACAAAAGAACGGTTAAGCCAGTTAGGGATCATTAACCAGGAAGATAACGTCTGTGTTCTATGTAATAAATATACGGAACACGTGCACCACTTGTTTCTATGCTGTGAATTTGCTTGGCAGGTGTGGAGTGCTTGGGTATCGATGGTTGGCCAACAATGGTCTATTTCAGGGTCAATGAGAGAACATTTTCTGTGTTGGACAGAGGGGCCAAGGAGGAGGGAGGATAGAGAGCAACGATTGAGATGCTTTTGTGCGGTTGTTTGGAACATCTGGCTAAAGAGGAATAGAAGGATATTTCAGAATAAAAGCAAAGGTGTTAAAGAAATCACTCACATGACTGTGTTGAGCTACAACGAGTGGAAATGTGTGGACCCCTTTAGTTGTTGATAGCAATACCGGAGATGACAAGGGGCTTCTTTTAATGTTACTGTCTTGATTTTAATTTGGTTGTTTTGTTTCTGTTTGACTGCTCCACTGTACTGTGTTGAACTCCTTGTTACATAACAACATTTGCATTTGAGCTATACTATAAGATCAAAGATGAGTTCAGAGCGGCAAGTTTTGTTGTTGATGTCAGTAAACAGTTAAGGAAAAACACCGCTAATGGCTTGGAAATTGTCCAAAAGGAGCTTCTTTCTGATATGGCCTTAGAGCCCATGCAAGAGTTGCAGTATAAAAGAGTGCTTCTGGTTCTGGAAGGGGTTGATAGTAAAGATCATTTGGAGTTGCTAGAGGGAATGAGAATAGTTGATTGGTTTGGTCCTGGTAGTAGGATTATCATAACAACAGAAAACGAATATATCTTTCAGAATTCTCATGTGATGAATGGTGTTGAGCTTGAGACACATTGCATTCATGAAGGTGATATCATTGGTATTAATAGAAGTGTGAAGGAAAAGAATGTAGTGGAATTTGTCAAAGATTTCATTGATGTAATTAATCAACTGAGGGAAGAAGATTCAATGAGGAGGAATGTTATTTCAATTGTTGGCATGGGCGGGTCAGGCAAGACTACCCTTGCCCGAATTGTCTACGATAGCAATGAGGTGAGGAAGGTATTTCCTTGCCGTGCATGGGCAACTGTTTCCAAAGATTATAGAGAAAAGAAAGTTTTCTCAAGCCTTGTTCGATCTCTGATGTCATCATCCACACATATAACGGAAAACGAACAAGAGTTAAAGTCCAAGGTGAGAATACATTTGAATGAGAAAAGGAGAAAGTATTTGGTAGTGCTGGATGACGTGTGGGACGCTCAGGTGTGGAACAAGCTGAAGGATTATCTTCTCCCAAAACACAATAACGGGAGCAGGATATTGGTGACTACACGAAATGTTAGAGTGGCAAACTATGTAGGGTCAAAGGAACCTCACCATGAACCTAGCCGTTTGAATGGAGAAAAAGGTTGGGCAGCGAAGTGTTTGGTGGAGAAGTGTGTCCTGCTGAGTTAGAGCCTATTGGTAAATCAATTGCCAAGAGTTGCAAGGATTTGCCATTGGCTATTGTTGCAAAGAGGAAGACCTCAGAAACAGAATGGAAAAGTATTGAGAATTTAGTTCCTCATTGGTGTGATGATGATGATATCGACCAGACGAAGAAGATATTGAAGACAAAGGTGAGGGAGTTAATCAGACTATGGATGGCAGAAGGTTTCATACAAGTAAGACAAACCGGAATATCAAAGGCACCACCGCAGCCTGAAGATATTGGTGAGGATTACTTGAAGGCATTAGTGGATCGTAACTTAGTACAAGTGGCAAGAAGGAGTAATGACGGGGAAGGCGTGAAAACATGCCAGATCCACAATCTCTTTCAAGATTTGTGCATATCAGAGAGCAATGGCAACAACAATGCTCGTAGATTGTCCTTCCCCCGCAACGCAGGATCCATAGATTCCTATGTTTGTTCAGTAACATGTAGTGAATAACAGACATGTTCGTTTAATGTGCTTGACTTATCGCCTTTCACTAAGGAAGTAGCTCATGAGGAGGTTATGGAGAAGTTGATCCATCTAAGGTCCTTGAGAGCAGGCGCATATTGGGACGTTCCAAATTATTTGTGCAAACTTGAGGAGTTAGAAATATACAAACAGGGACAAGGGGACAGACATAAGTATTGGACAGATTAAACAGCTGAGACATCTTCACTGCAGTCACGAGTATTTGACACTATCACAAGAGGAAGGAACTAGGGACAAGATGCAAAATCTCCAATCTCCAAACCTTAATATGTGCATCTTACTCCTCAAGTAGAGTTTCTACTCAACGCGGGTTGCTTTCCCAACTTGATATCACTGGGTTTATATCTGTTTGATTTTGGGATAAAAGAAAAAGAACACTTGAGGAGCCTGCACTGCCTAAAATATCTGAAAAAGCTGAAATTAGAATTTTATGGTTGCCGTCTCTCGTTGGATGCAATTGCATTTCCGCCAAGTCTTACCAAGATTAAGTTGTCACATGTGAATGCCAAAGAGTTGAACTCCGAAGACATACATGCTTTGAGAAGGATTGCAAGCCTTAAAACCTTAAAATTGTGCGTTGCAAGATGTGAGGATAATCTGAATTGGGGTGGCCCTGGGAGTTTCCCGCAACTTCGAGTGCTTCACATGACAAGGGTGCGTCTCAAATGCCTTAGATTAGGAAATGGTTCAATGCCTCGTCTTCAGCGTGTGCACATTTGTTGGTGCCCTGAATTGAAGGACGTTGATAACCGAGTGCTTTCCTTGGCTGGTAACTTCGAGAGGGTGGAGCTTGACCCTTCTTCTTGGTTTAATATATGGGCTTATTAATAATTTGGGAGACGGAGATTTTTCATTGAGTAACTCAAACACCTTTTGGTTTGGTATGAAAAAAATTTTACCATCTAAACTAAAACATTTACATTTATTTTTGGTCTTGGAGTTAAAACTTGTTTATCATTAAACTATCCACATTATACACTTTCTTAAACCATGCGTAACATAGAATGTTTACACACCAAAATTGTCCTTTTTTATATATTAATTTTTTTAAAAACAATTAGTAAAACACCATGTTGTCAATTTATAATTGTAATTAATTGAAGTTATCAATTTTAAAATTAAATCAAAGTTATTGTTTAAAAAATAAATATACGAGTTAAAATCCATTTCGGTCCTGAAATTTTTACTCGGTCTCAATTTTGATTCCTAAATTTCAAGTTATCTAATTAAGGCTCCCAAATATTGGATCGTGACTCACGTTTACGTCTTGAGTTATCTCCGTTAACGGAGATCTGATGTGATACGTTAAGTTGCCAAATAAGAATATTTAAAACGACGTCGTTTTTTGTTTTCGCTCAATGTTCACTAAATGCGACATCGTTTAAGGGTTGGTTGGGTTAAAAAAGTTGGATCAACCTATATATTAATACAAAGACGAAACTTAACCATTCTTCTTCCTTCTCTTTTTCTTTTATTCATCTTTTCCACGTTTTTGTTCTTATCGCATGCTTCACTATGAGAAAGGAGAATCAGAAGTGCGAATAATATTCGTCATGTATTGGACTGTTAGGCGAAGTTATTAAACAAGTAGCATTAGTGCGGAAAGAAAGAGCAAAAAATCAGGTTAGGAAGTGAATTTTTTTTCATTTTTTTTATACTCTGATCTTAGCTTTTGTTTTGATTTGTGTTTTGCATTGTATTTTTCTATGCAATCTGTTGTCTATATCTAGAATATTATAAGTTATTGTATTTGAATGATACTAAAGTTTGTTTTTTGTTTTCGATGCTGAAGAAAAAATATTATTTGTATTTTTTTGTTGTCTTTAGATAAATGTTATTATGTGTGTATTATTACTTGTATTTAAAAATTTTATGGTTTAAAAAATAATGATACTCTGTTTTATTGTTTGGTGTTTGAAGTGAGTTCAGCCATTATGCTCTATTTTTTGAAATCATCATCGATTTTTTTTTTTTAATTTTGCAATGTATTTCAAACACACCTCTTAGACAAAATACTTTTACACCTTTGAGCAGCCAACAATGACCACATTTCCTGAGGAGCCCACATCCAAAACCTCAGTCCAACCCACCTCTGTACCTCCAGCCCAACCCACCTCTACACCTTTAGTCCAACCCACCTCAAAGTCTCCAGCCCAGTCCACCTCCAGCCCAGACCACCTCAGCCTATAGCCCAGTCCACCACTTTTGCACCTCCATCCCAGTTCATATCAATGCCTCCTTTTAGACCATGTTCTTCTAAAGCAAACTCCAATAAACTTGAGAAGTCCATTTCAACCACCACTACAAATTGTAGGCATTGTGTTTTTGGTTGAAATAACTGTGTTAGGCATACATTTAAGTTAAAACAAATTCTGATTGGATGTAAACTGTTTTAGGTATGTCATGTGTCCATGCATGTGTTACAATAGTTAGACTGAATGAAAATTTTGAAGATTATTGTCACACTTAGTTGACCATAGAATCATGTAGAGAAACATATGTGCATTCGTTGAATCCTATCCATGGACAAGTAATGTAGGAGAAGTCTCAATATAGTAGGCCTCAAGCTCCCAAAATTCAGAGGAAGTTAGGTCCTTTGAAGAAGAAAAGACGAACGGATGCAGATGAAGAGCCTTCAGGAAGTAAGAAGAGTAAGACTGGAGCAACGAAACTAAATAGAAAATATAAGGGTTTACTTGTACTTATTGTGGGACAAAAGGTCATATAAAGAGAAGCTACTCTCATAAAAAAACGGATGATGTTGCAGCTGCCCCTTGCTATTGCTGTAGCAGCGGTAATTTCTAAGAAGAAAAAAGGAGCTTCTAATGCAAATGAAATTATAAAGGGTGAATCTTCACAAGACGGAGAAGGAGAGGGTGACCTTGCTCCAGCCACTAATGTTACGCCCCAACGAATGTTAGTGCTCTTTCAGAGATTGTGCTTTTCCGGTTACTTTTTTTACAATAAGAAGATGGAGAAACAAGTAACCATTCAATTTGTCCTTACATTTATGGATTTAAGGTTTACTTTAATTATCAGTTTAATTATGTCTTAAACTGATGTGGACTTATATTTCACTCCTGCAACGAGGTCCAACAAACTACAACCTAAAAGAAAAGCATCTCCAGTTCCAGGATCAACAAGTATTGACCCAATGTAAGGAGCAAGTTTTGGAACATCCTTAAAGATGACTGAATTCATGAAATTTGTCTCTACACCAAAGATGAAACCAGCATCAAACCTCCTAAAAAGAAGTGACTGGATTTTCAGCAGTGATGGATATTATAATTAAGATAGTTGCTTTTAATTATATTTATCTTGTGTCACTGAAATATGGTTATGTATGTGTCCATATACTTGGCTATTGATGATTTTCTGGATGTATTTTGTTGATATTCTGCTATGTTTATTTTGACCAGTTTATTTTTTTCAATTAATGGCAAATAATGCCTTTGGATATTAGCTATGCATGCCTTTTTTTTATCTAATGTAGGAACTTAATTAAAAGTTTATGAATAGTACTAACATATTTAATATTTAGCTTTATTTTTTTACTGTTGCAATATTACATATGTATTAGAAGAGCTAAAACATACTTCTTTTTTATATTTGTTTTTTACAATGCTTCCATTCATACTAAACATATACACCATCAATTACGTATTTTTAATTAAAATTTAACCATACTTGCACCATACACAACGATAAAAAACACACCTAAACAAATAACCAAACTTAAAATAATAACCCTTAGTTTCAAATACCTAATTTCAACTTTTATTGTGTTAATTCTCCATGTTAAATTCATCTTCCAACTATCATCATTACTTGCAAGTTATGCTTTGCTTACTAAACTCTGTTCTTCCTCGGCATCTACCCACATAAAGAAACACACCACATTCTTCCAAAACTCTGTCAATTCTTCAACAATCAAGAAAATGAAAAAAAAAATTCCAACATACCCATCAACAAAAGTACTAGTAGCAACACATTGAAGAATAAGACCTTGAACTTACATTATAATTTAGACACTCATAAAAAGGTCTTCTAGGATTGGCATTCGTCCCAAACCACTAAAACACTGGACACATTTTACAACCACACCAATCAAGAATTTTCTCCAGTCTCCCACGATTAAGGTTTCTCACAGAAGCGCCATGAGAACGTGACCGCGCTGAGCTCTTTGAAGCTTGGCTTCCTGAACTTTTCATATTTCCAGCAAAGTTTCAAACATTTTGGAAAAAGAGGACTGCAAATTAGAGTTTAACATCTTTAAAAGGGTTAAATTGAATAGAATCAACTTTTGTCACATCATTCAACTATTATACATCCACCTTGACAAGTTGAGTGCCACCACCTTGACAACTTAAGCATGCCATATCAAATCTCCCTTAATGGAGATAATTCCAAAGACAAATGTGAGTCACAATCCAATATTTAGAGATTTTAATTGAATAACTTAAAACGGGGTTAAAATTAAGGACAAATAAAAATTTCAGGGGAGTAAAATAAATTTTAACTCATAATTATACAAATATAGAGTATTAAAGCCTATCTTACATTTGTTTCTAAGTTTTAATTTAAAAATTAATATATACTTATTAATAAGTATAAGTATAAGTATTATACATTTAAAATTCAAGAAAATTGATAACTTGAAATGTAATAATTTTTTCCAACTTATGATGTAAGTTTATAGTTTTACCACCCACTTCGATGCACATCAAAATTAGAGATAGGTAGGACTTTACAATGCCAATAAAATTTTATATCAACGGAAGTTAAATCTTAGATAAACACCGTTACATTGACAATTCACTGCTACAACAATGAACACATCTCTTTCAACCCTAAGCCCTCTACAACCATAAACGTTACAAGTTATGAGTTGCTATGAATGGAAACAAAAAATGGAAAAGAAGGCATTACTGCAGCATTGAGCTGCGTGAAGTGTTTACTTCTCATGAACAAGGGGGCTATACTCAGGGAACCACATGTTTTCTCTAACGTACCCCACTGTATCCTCCTGTAATCAGTGAAACAAAGCATGTGTTAGCAGTGGCTGAATATAAGTGAAATAAAGATGACATTTTCTTGTCAAAAATGGATAAAGATATTCTGATGCTCAACATTTGTACATATCATCGGTGAGTAATAAGATATTTTCCATACTTTTGACATGTGTGCAAGTTCTTTTGATCCTACATCACCATGTCCTTCAGCCAGCCCTTCTACAACTGCTGCTCTTAGAACAGCAGCCCCAACCTCTGCTGTAACGTTTCGTATACTGCAGCATGGAAAGTAGTATCAATCAGAGGAGGCTGTAGCCTATCATATAAACTATTAAGAAAATTTTATCCAATAGTAGAACTTCAAATTAGTCCTCAAAAGAGTTATAGGATATTGAAAACAGCCGTTATATCAAATTATCAACTTGCTTTGCAAAAGAGTAAAGTTTATCTCAAGTTGGTCCAAAGGAGTTTGACATAACTTGAAATGATAGTTTAATTTCAATAAACAAATTAATGTGACAGATTTTTTCTGAACCAAATCAATATCGCACAACTCTTTGGAAAACAATAATTGTGTCACAGATCTTGAGAACCAAGATGAGATCCCACAACTCTTTCAAGGTCTAATTTGGAAAAGGCACCAAATATCCAAACCAAAACTATATGTTGTCAAAAATACTATTTGTACACTAAAATCAACCACCATGTATTTGTGTATAAATACATGTGTTATTTAACTCATTTTCAATGTCTATTTTGTATTCCAATATGTATGTTATACTAGTGGTTGATTTTGGTATACACCTAGTATGGTTGTATCGTTATATATTTATTTTCCAACAGTGTATCCATCCAAAAGTTGTGTTAACAAATTGAATTTCCTTTCTTGCAGTGATTCATAAAGGTACTAGGGAAAAAAGGAGACTAAGAGAAAATAAAAATCAAATGATGACAAGGAAAAGGGGGAGCATTACCAATCAATTGATGGATACAAAATTCCTTTATGGATATCTTCCTCAGTCATGTATGAAGCAAGACTGTGAGAAAGACAGCATGTTAGGTATTCATTAGAAAAAGACAAGTGGCATCTCATTAAAGGAAATATTAAAATGGCATATGAAACACAATGAAAAGAAAATGTAATAAGTTTGTCACCCTATAGCTCGTAGAAATTAAAAAGTACTAGAGCTTAGCGCAATGGACTATCATTTATGGCGTTTATTTACACCTTTAACATCAAAATCCTCATCATATTGTGCACATGTATTAGTGTTTTAGAAAAATCATTTCTCGAACATTAAGATATATAAAGAAATGATTTAATTGAAAGGATATAGGAAACAGAAAGAATAATAATTAGACGAAACATAAGACAAGGTCAAATGGCTGAAATGTTATTCCTAAAACCAGAGCGTCCCTACATACATCAAATAAGATTATTTCCTAAACTCTCATTGATACCAGGTATGGCTTAAAAAGCAGCATGTCCAGATTAACATACCATTCAGCTGCTTCCTGCAACATTCCATCCGTTATGAGACGAGCACCTGACAGAAGTGTTCCCAAACCAATCCTGAAATGGAAAATCACAATACAAATGACACCAATGTTCCACCACAAGAGAAAATTGATGAATAATTTTAATTTCTAAGCTGCAAATGCACCCTACCCTGGGAACAGGTACATGTTGTTGGCTTGATTTACATGGCCAAATTTTCCATCACCTGTGTGCAATTGAAAATATCGACCAAAATAAATAACAATATTCATCTTATGAAGCCTTTTGCAGCTGAGGAGAATCTGAACAAGACAAGATACTTGAATTCAAAACCAATTAATCACAGGAAGATGTACTTACCAAGATTTACATTTTCGAAAGGGCTTCCACTGGCAAACACTATATTTTCTCCCGCATGGTTAAAAGCATCAGTAGCAGTGCATTCAGCTGTCCGAATAGCCAACACGAAAAAAGGAGTGGGGAAAAAAAGAAAAAGAAGTTAAAAGGAAAATTGAGGACATTATTAAGCAATTGTGAGTGCTTAATGAGCCTTGTACAAACAAACCATTCATTGTGGGATTAGACATTGCAAAGATAGCAGGTTTTGTTGAAACAGATTCTCTCATTGCCTTAAGCACCTGAGTTGAATCTCAACCATTAAAATTAAGGACTTAAATACAGTAATAAAGCATAAGATTCAGAACCTAAAGCTGTGAAACAGACATTTTCAAACATGTCTGTTGCATTTAAGTAATAAATATATTTCCCGAGGAATATGACATAATAAAAGTGTTAGTATAGTAGGTAATGACCTCCTCATTGAAAATACCACCAACCCCAGACAATCCAACAAGCACATGTGGCTTAATCTTCTTAACCTAAAGAAAATAGGTTCAACATTTAAAATAGTTTAACTCTCTTATAGCAAAATAAAGTATTAAATACATCATAAACATACTAGATCCAACTGAGTTTTCCACAAGTAACATTTACCACTTCAATTATACTAGCACCCTCTGCAAGACCTTCTAGGTCACTTTGGTGTTTAGCAAAGGGAACTGCAGCCGGATCTAGATTGCTCCTTTCTGTTGTGACAAGACCCTGCATTCAGACATCATGTCATTAACAACATACTTAAATAATGAATCATATAATATAATCTTCACAATCAAATCACGTTCATATGATAAAGTAAGAGAATCGATAGAGGAATGTACTCAGACAAAAGTAATTTGATGATAGAAGATAAGGTGATAATTCTACTATTTGGATAAGAAAAAACAGCACCAAAATCATGAGTGAACTAGATCATATACTGTGGTGAACACAATTACCGTTTGAATACTTTAATTTAAAAAACTAGTTATAACACTAGTAAGAAGTTGGAAGCGTACATTCTTATCAATTAAATAGAATTGACTTTTGGCAGCTGTTTCACTGCACCCGGACATCCTTGAAACTGCCTGGACAGCCATCTTAAGAACACCAAGACCTGCACTGAAAGGCAGGAAAGAAAACATGTAAGGCAGAACTCGACAGTAACATGGAAGCAATCTTAAGGAATGAAGAAGGAGCAATAATGGGATAAACAAAGTGGACACTATTAAGAATTACATCACAATCAATTTTGCAAGTACCTCCCAGCTCCAACCACAACTATCTTTTGATTCACAAAATCAGACAATGGTCGACCTTGGGCTCTTACAGTTCCCAGTAATCCGGCAAGTGCAACACCAGCAGTGCCCTGTTGGACAATGGACATGAAGAAAATTGAACTTCCATATACTTAAAGAACACAGTGCATTGCTTAAAACCTTGAAGATTGTACACGTACTAAATATTGCATCACTTCCTCACCTGAATATCATCATTAAACATACAAAACTTTCTGCGATATCGGTACAAAGTTTCAAAAGCCCACTTCATTTGGAAATCTTCAAACTGATAAATCAGCCAAACATCCAGTTACTAAATTAATCAAATCTAAATTGAACATTGAGAACAATATGGTCTAGAAGAAGAAACCTGCACAATAGCCTTAGGCCAACGAGCATGGACAGCTTCCATGAATTCATCCACAACTGCTAGGTACTCTTCACCTTCCAACCTAGGTTGTCGAACTCCCAAATCTGTCACATTGAAATCATGTTAGAACACAATAACTTTCACGATGTAAATTAGGATGAACTATCATCCTAGTTCTCTACACGATCACCAAAAATGTGTAAAACAATTGAGGAATTTTACCCCAACACTCCAAAAATCAGGAAGCAAAAGTTAATTATGTTTATACTAAGCCAACAAGAGTGAAAGAGTTATTTTCTGCAAGGTATTAAAACTGAAAGGCAACCACAAAATCTAGAATGCTGAATAACATCATAGTCCTCTTACATAAAAAACACGTCCTCGGAAAAAACAAGAAAGGGACAACCAAATTAAGAGATAAGCGAACAAAACATCTAAAGAAACAGTGTTACTTACAAAGTGGATCTTCAAGTAGCTTTTGATTGTTTGTGCCAACATCTAACATAACTGGAAGTATCTGCCACAAGAAAATAACAAACAGTACAAGTTAAGAGTTATGGTTTGCTAACCAAGTCAAGTTAAATTTAAAGAGAAAGAATGTGCCTAAAATTTAAATTATCACCGATAACAAATAGTTATAAGTTATAACAAAGTCAAAATTTGACAAAGACACCATCGAATCAATAATTAACTAAGCAACAATGAACAAGATTAACTAGAACCAAACATGCCAGCAAACATGTGGAGTTCAAGTTGAAGAGGAAATTAGCAAAGAAGAGAGATATCAAACTAAAGGAAGAAACACATACTCTTTGTGGGTTCATACCAGCAGCAGCAACATACATATCAAGTTTTCCTATTGGTATTCCAATCCCTTGAACTCCAAGGTCACCTAAGCCAAGAATACGACTACCATCTGTCAAGACAATCATATCTACCTGAAATGGTGGAAATAAATGATTAAAACCAATAATGATAGATAAACAATTTAAGGCAGGCCAGGAAGAAGTTTGCTACTTAATGATAATGAATCAAATTCTTCTAAAAACATGGTGAAGAAGATAGTCACGTAACAGTTGAATAAATCAATTTACCAGAACATTTATCAAGTTGAGAAATAAGAATAAAATACTGTAACTGCCTGCATAGTTCCTAATTTTTTATATGCCTCCAGTCTGTTTTATGAACCTAAAACCTAATAACAATAATAAAATACATTGTAAACCTATGTACTTCTTTTGTCCCTTAATTATTATGAATTTTGACATACTACAAAATAAATCATAAGAAAATATGACATCCAGGTCAGATGAATTCAATTTTGATGGCTACTCACATAAAAATGTCAAAACATCTAATGGTTCTTAGATATCATCTTCACATGAAGACATGTGAGTAATCACCTTCAATTTTATCCATAAGGAATGCAGAATTTACAAAATTCAGGAACAGAATTACTTATTTCAAGTATTAAAGAAGTTCATATAGGTTTTAGTTGTTCCAACTTCTAGCTGCTGATAGCGTGTTTGGTAAGTTTGGTTTAGCTTGTCTCCTGCAGCATATGTCCAAACCATGGCCTGGTTCTTTCAAAATGCTAAACTAAACATGCTTTAAGTACTATGATACAATCTTGAGCAATACTTTTTAGATATCATAAGGGAAGAATGAAAGGGGAAAAAGCCATTGCCATATTTCAATCACGAATGAAGAGAAAAAGGTGTGGCATTTACCAGGGTTAATTCAGTACTACCTGATTTGCTGGCCAGTTATAGATCATCGACATCATCTCTCCTTTATCTTTGGCACTAAAATACATTCCACGTGGGCGCCTATATAACCCTGAATAATTTTGACACACTAATCCAACTGTAGGAGTATAGATTATTGGTGCAAACTCTTTAATATTATCAATAAGAACCTGAAGAGGGCAGGTAACAAATAAGATCAAATGTCCTTATACTCTAGGATTAAAAACTTAGTGATGAAACTCACTCTGTAGTACAGAGTCTCGTTCCTGTCATGCAGTCTATTTAAGATTCTCCATTTCGCTAAGGAGACAAATTTATCTGATTGGCCCCGGGTGTTCTTCTCCAAGGACCTGTATGAATTCACTGAACGAAAAATAATAAATTAAAATAATCAGCTGATTTAAGATTACTGAAGAAGGAATTAGAGACAAGTAAGAAACAGGAATTCAAAGCTTAGATATTAGCATAGATAAAACAGCTATAAGAACAGCAACAACTAAGCCTTGTGTCGCTAAGTATAGTCAGTTACTACAAGGATCAAATCGAACAACACCAAAGTGCTAAAATAGTTCTAAAAAGATAATACCCAAAGATCAGTATCAAACTTACTGAAACGTTCATATTGGTGCTCGAACGATATGACACGAGGAGGAAGGAGACCCCGAAGCCCCAACCGATCCCTTTCAGTCAAGGGAAACCCAGTATCCTATATTTTTAGAGAATTTAACAATAAATATATAAATAAATAAAAAGAGAGTTTTAGGATGCAAAACATAAACCAAAGCAACGTATATCAGTCTACCAGATAGAGAAAAGGTTCTCATCAAGCATAATTTCGTAATAAATCAACATTTTCAACGTTTAAACAAACTTCAAACAAATGCAACGTAAAATCTCTCTCTCAATATAAATAAGCAAGCAACTATAAAAAATTTGCTCCAATGAGTTAGCACTAATTGACATCAAATTATCTACTTACATATACACATTAGACGATTTTTTTTAAATAAATAATTTCATAACAATTATCAAAATGTCATCCAAAAAACTCTGGAAACAACTTTTTGAGCACAAGAACTATCATATTCTATGTCAACACTCATTCCGTTGCCTAAACTAATGGTTTTCGCTAAAATATTTATTACTGAACTATTACAATCAGCACCGCTGCCTTTATTTCATTCTAGGCTTCAAGGCTAGTTTTCTATAAAAACTCATCCTTAATTGGATATAACGAAAAAAAGAGAGAAAGAACATAAAAATCAATAAATACAATTTTATCTTTAACAAATAGAAAATAAAAACTATACCATGTGAAAAACTCATCGTTTTAGCAATCATTTCAGCTTAAACAGTTAGTTAGTTCGTTACTTCCTTTCCGTCAAATTAACGAAAGTAAAATCATAAACTCAACATCTTCATTACAAAAAAGAATAAAGTATTAATAAGTGAACATCTACATTCTCGAAATTCAAAGCTGAAAAGAGAGAGTTGCGAACTTCAAGTGAGAAAAAACTACGATAGATTGCAAGTGAAGCTAAATAAAGAGAAAGAAGTAAAAACCTTGTTGAACCATGGATCGTGCAGGATATCTGCACCGCGCTTGTGAACCATACACGGACCTGGAATCGCCGTCGAGAACCGCCGCGATCGGGCCAAACTTGTTGCGGCGAATCGCGCGAGCTTCCACATTACTGATAAACCGATCCGAAAAAAGCTCGAACGCACTGCAACGACGTAACTAGCTAAACAAGAAGAAAAGAAAACAGAGAACGAATGTTTTTGGTTTAATGTCGCGATTACGTGAACTGAAGGAGGCACATTTTCCCGAGAAAGTGAAAAATGTTCGGTATGATTTTCCAGGAAAAAAGAGGTAGTTGAAGTGCACGTGGTGCGTGGTTACTATATATAAGGACTCTGATGAGTATTTTCTTCTTTTTTGTTTTTTGTGTGTGATTTGTGTTTCGGAAAGGTGGAACAGTTTGAAATGTTCGAGTGGCGGAACGCAGGTGCTGCCCGAGAGAGATTCGGGCAGGGCACAGAGGGTTTGCTATTGCTGGAGGAAGCTGCCCGTGTGAGATCTGGGTAGGGTCTGAAAAGAAAGAGAGAGAGAGGGGTCACTGTCGGTAATTAAGAAAGATAGCGACCAACCCTTAAATTCGAATTAAAACGAGTAAATTATCCATTTCTTTAGTTAATCTAATTAGTAATAGAAACTTAAATTGGTAATAGTTATACATTTATTTTATTATTTTTTATAATACATGTGTGATTTTTAATCAATAATATAAAAATATATTTATATACATAAAAAATTAAATAAAAATTATATATAAACACATAAAATTAAACATAAAATATATACTCTGATTAAACTACTAAAAAAAATCATATATATATTGTAGCATTGAACATCTTCCTAAATTAACCTATTCATTATTTATGTTTATGTTTATATTTGAAAAAATGGTCTTTATATAATACTAAACTATAAATTTTACATTATTTAAATTAAAAATTTTATTCATTTTGATAACATGATTTT
>NC_029788.2:117281262-117283411 GCF_000816755.2 Arachis ipaensis | reverse complement strand
AATTTTAGGAAGAGTTAAAAATTAATTTTGTTATAAAAATTAAAATATTTTATAAAATAAATTTAACTGAAATTTAGATATATAATTTATAGAGGGAAAAAAAAAGAGAGACAGGGAAGTTGGGGGGGCATTGTCCCTTACTATGAATGAGGCTTCGTCCCTTGTCCTTAGTTAAGCTAATACAAACCCTTACTAACTAAATTAAAGCACATGTTCCCTGTTGGTTACTTGGAAAATGTAAGGAATCAATATCTTTAATGTAAGAGAAAACGGAGTTGGCTAGCATTAGTTCAAATATTAAGGCAAAAACAAGGAAAAAAAATGTTAATTTCTCAATTCTAAGTTGATTCATGATTAAGATAAAAATTTCACTATATTAATGTTAATATTTTATTCTAAAAAGGTAAAAATGCTACAAGAAATATTAACAATTGTATTAGAAAACTATGTTAAACTACAATTACGATTTTTATTGATATTTATATTCAGAAATTGACCCAAATAAAGTGGTTTTAGAAATAATAAAAAGTGTTTATGAATGATTGTACAATAGTTGGGGGGGAATTAGTTTTATATCTAGCATTGTTATAGAGAACATGTAAGCTAATAGAAAGTTTAAGTTTGAAGCAAGTAAGGAATATGTCATATTCCACATTTGATGGCCAGGAAAGTGAGCAAAACAGCCTTATTTTGGAACCATTCACCAAAAGTTATGAGCAAACCTGGGATTGATTGAGACCAGAGAAGCATACAAAGCTCAAATAATTTGTTATTCGAATACAATAAAACATTCTGTTTTAGAAGTGGTTAGAATAACTTGGTTCATAGAATAAAAACCATTAAACCAAAGCCTTTCTTCTCATGGTTAGGGAACTATTAGGAAGATAAAATGGCAAAAAGGATGCAACTAGGAGGTTGATTTAGGTTGAAATCAAAGGAATTTGATTCCATTATTTTAGTGCAATGGATGGATAGAGATTGACCATTATAAAATATGGAACCAAAATCAGCATCAACACATTCTATTCCTTTGTGAATTTTTTCAGTGGATACTGGATAACATGGCATTACCACCAGTTTTAAGCATTGGATTCTTTCTCTCATGCTGCTCAAAATTGTTTTGACTAATGGCTAAATATTAAAAAAGAATAGAACAATTATTACATTATATATGGTTAAAAAAGGATAATCTATCTATTACAACTAAACGAAAAGGACTTATGATTAGCACACATTGTTTTCCTTGTTGCCACTTGCCTGTAGATTTCATATTTCAGAATTCTTATCATGCATTAGTACACATTGTTTTCTTTAGATATTGTAATTCGATATGCCAACATCACTTACTTTACATCCTAATTTGTACATTTGAACTCACCAAATAATTTCCTTGGTTAGTAGTTTATAATTATTGGTTACTCTTCTGTTCCTCATTGGGACAGATCATTAAGTATAGAGTTAACTAGTGTTGATTCAAATATAAGAGAAAAAAAAAATGTTATTACTTATTAGTCACCTAATATTTTTTCTACAATATTTCTCACATTAGTAAACATATACCATGTTTATCATTCTCTATAACGCATGTAGGTTCAAAATTATTATTAGAGAAGTAACAATCCAGGTTCTTAATTATTACATTATCTAAGCATAAAGCTCCAGTTTTTCACTTCAGCAATGAAAACAGATTAGATTATTTTTCTACTATAATACTTGTGGAGGGAAAAAAACATTAAACTGCAAATTATAGTATTAAAATTAACAACTATGCTAGGTGTACAATAAAATGAAACACTAAAATCAGTCACCAGTATAGAATACTCATTGAAATACAAAATATACAATAAGCATAAATTAAACTACACATGTATCAGAAATACATAATAACTGATTTTATTGGTTAATCTTAGTGCACAAATAGCGTTTTTGTAAAATTAAAGGTAGCTCAAGTATAAACTAATAAAAGCATGTCAAAACCTGTAAAGGCTGTCTCTGTCTCATCTCTCGACAAAAGATAGACTCTAATATACAAAAAGAAAACTATTGGCTCAAACACAAAAAAGATATAGGCAAAATTGACAAATAATCTCATTTAAAGTAACCAACATGAGCAAATTATTGTAATTTCATGAGTTCTAAAATGGATGTA
>NC_029788.2:117267544-117281164 GCF_000816755.2 Arachis ipaensis | reverse complement strand
ATTACATATTACATGATCCAAGGCTTACTAAACATTAACAGTAATAACAACACTTTAAAGTTGTTCATATGCTCAGCATTTTAACAAACAAATCTGTGAGCACCCGCGACAGCGATCAGATATTATCATTCAAAGTCTTTATAGTCTTTAGTTCCAAAGTTCTTGCACCAGATTTGGGAAGGGATCGGCCGAACAGGATGATGTGGCCGTTGCTGAAACATTAAGAAAACAATTCTTCTCAGCCAACAGATCCAAAGTATAAAAGGAAAGAAAACAATGTGTCATCCCTTTTTCATTAGAAAGAAAATTAAAGAATAACATACAACTTAAAGAGTTGAACCAACTTTTTTCTACCACTTAAAAAATGAGAAGAAAAAGTTCAACTCATCCAGCCATTCAAACTTGAAAGTAAATCAAGGGTTGAGGTAAAAACAGATCAACATTCCATTTTGTATCCACCAAAATTCTGGAAGCCAGAATAAAATCCAGATGGCTGATACAGAATATGTTCCAAGCTAACAAACTATTAAGCATTATTAAAAGTTAGACATTAATAGTTAGACATTAATATACAAGGTTAATGCTTTATAGTGGAGGATAAGTATCTGATGTCTGAGAGACATTCATGGAAAAATATGGATAATAAACAACCAATTTCAAATGACCATAAACATCTACCATTGCCACTTGTAGTTTAGATATATGCTGATGCATATATACCTTTATTCCAAATTTCCACCTACAGGTTCATATTTCAGCTAGTAATTTACCAATACTTTCTAGAGTAACATTGCCATTTTAGAGTAACTTTAAACTTTGATGGTTAAACATCTTATTCACAGCAATACGACCTTACTTTTTTAGTTACAACAGCAAAAACTAGGCCTTATTCCAATAGACGGGATTAGCCATACAGATCAAACAACCCATAGTATCTCTCTCAATAACTGCCTCAAAACTTTTCTTAGGTCTGGCTATATCTCTAGCTGCAAAACTACCCTCCATCTAATCCACTCTCCTTATTGGAGTCATACCAGGTCTTCTATAGGATGAGATTTTACCATCTAATCCGTTCTATTCCAACTCTCTTCCTGGTACATTTATTCCAAATTCTATCTAGTTTAATGTGTGCACTCATCCATCTAATCACCCCCCATCTGAACAGCTTCCTACTCCACATCCTCATCATCTCAATTAACATTCATTCTCACACAACATCCTCATCTCCTAAAAGCTGAGCAAAACTGCTCAATCTTCATTATGAATTAAAGGAACGCGGGGGAGATGGGCAAAGCCATGCACAACTTCTTCAACTTTATAGTAATAACCATTTCTCTTTTGGAAAGTTTTTAATGTGAGAAAAGAATTCATTTCTACTTGAAACTCAATTCTATGATTTGAAATTACTTTAATATACTAGTAGAATTGAATTCAATTTTTTGGTTTGGAATGATTTTTAAACGAGTTGAATTCTTCTTTTACAACTTCACCCTTGATAAAATCATTTTCATTAAACAATCACTTATAAATAGGGATATTTTTTACATTTCAAATGTTAAGTATGGTTGTTGTGAGAATTAATTTGGAAATCAAACCCTTTTTGGTCTGATTTATAAACAAAGTAAAAATGAGCATTGAAATTTAATTCATTTTTATCTGTTCCAAAACATGAAAAAGAATTCCATTATTGAGTGAATACAAATTCTTGCGATTCCAGACATACTCTAAAATTCGGATAGCCTGGTAGCGTAGCAACATAACCCAATTACGATAGATTGGAGAAAAGCAGAAAACAATTACATCCTTTGAATTAAATAAAGCCACAATTTATAACATGCTTTTGAGCTGTAACTTAATTCATCTGCAAACAAACCCAATTTCACAAAATGCACAAAGTGAAGCTAGAAAGCTATAATGACAAAATGTGAATAACAGTGCCCGCTATCCAACTGAATGATTGATAAAAAATCTAAAAATCTAAACAAATGCTTGATCAAGGTGAAAACAAGGAAAACTGGCTGAAAAGGTTGTTGTTTTCATCTTAGAGATAAGCAAGAGAAACAGAGAATAATAATGTAATCATCAATCTTAACATAGATCAACATTTCAGCATTCTAACTAACAATGCAAAATAAACAACTTTCAAATCTCAGGCTCCAAAACAATCCTATGTTAAAAAAATAAAAAATAAATAAAGAACAAAGTTCAATAGAGTAATCCTAAATCCTTAGCCACCTCCAGAATAAGATACTAGAAAACCCAGATTCCATTAACACACCTAGAATTCCCAAATAACACAAACTGATTGCGCAACCAGTCAATAAAATCATCAATCAACAAACCCTAAAAAATCCACCTAAACATTCAAAATTTCTGCAACAAATTCAACAGAAAAAAAAATAAGATCATAGATTGGGAAAAGGGACCTCGAGCTCCGCGGATTTCATAGCGAGTGGGACACAGATGAGGAAGACGCCGAACATGGCTATGGCGGTGTTGCGCCTCCAGTGCTTAGGGCGGCAGTAAGGGCCTCCGGTCATGCTCCATACTTTGCTCCTGAAATCTCCTCCATGAGCTCCATGGCCGTGATCTGCAGCTCCGCCTCCTCCCATGGTTCTTTCCGATTCGGTTTTCTTTCGGAAAATTGGTCACAAAATGGAGCAAGAGTGGTATGAGAATGAATGTGTGTGAGAGTCCAGGTTAAAATGTTTTATTATTTCAAAAAAAAATATGTTTTTGGTTACAATTTCAAAAAATTTTAAAAATTGATAAATTGACCCTTTTTAATTTTAGAGTAAAACTTTTTTGAGAAAGTCTAGGAGGTCAGTAATTTTTGTGTTTTGTGACTAGCACATAATCATCAAAAGAAAAGTGAATGATCTCCCACCATTGAATATAATCTCAACACCATTAAAAATATTATTGATGACTAATTGATGGTTACAAAACACAAAAATTACTGTCCCTAGCACTCCTCTCCTTTTTTTGGTCCTTATCCATTTTCAATTTGAAGTTTTGGACAATTCTTTAAAATAGAGACAAATCGGTCCATAAAATTCAATTTCATTAGACAAATCGACCCTTGTGTAAATATTTTAAGTAAAACTTGATAAATTTTACTTACATATGTTAGGTTTTTAAGTTGAGGAAGACACTTGTACTACACTTAACTGAGGTGGATAATAACGATTTGTTTGGGACAATTAACTCTCTAGCTAATCATCAGAATGACATCGTCATTTAAATTGATTCCATTACATAACCTAATAGAAACAGCTAATTCTATGACAAAAAAACAAATCATGAGTAATGTATATCGATCTTCAACTTCTCAGCGACGTGTTGGAGGAAAGCAGATTGCAAAATTCATGGATTCAACTAGCAATGCAAGTGGAGGTAGTAGGAGAAGAAAATTCGAATACCCTAAATGCGAATATAGAGCGTATGCTGACATGCAAGAATTACATACAATGAAAAAGTCAAAGAAAATTTTTCTCGGTACTGCTACTATAATATAAGTGTATATCCATTATTTCTTCAAGTATGTTTTGAGTAGTTTAAGTTCAAGGTAGATTTGTCAATATTGTGTGAACTTTGATATTAACTTGGTTGATAGTTTTAGTATGTTTGCTTGTACTGATTTAATGAACTTTATTTCAGAGCCACTGACTACATTCCAAAATTTTTGCGTGGTTGGATGAGATAATTTCAATTCAGTTTAGCAATGTGTAAAAAAATCATGCTAAATATTTGTGAAGTTGCTAGAAGATAAAATAGAAAAATTAAAAGAAAAGTTAGAATTTAGCAACCAAGAAAAAACAAACAAGAGAAAAATATAAGTTTTTATAGTTATTCTTTTATGTAGTGTGGACAAATAAATAAATCACACTTTTATACAAAACATTTTTATAAAAAAAAATATTTTTATTTGAATAACTCCCTTATGTATATTGTATTCTAGTGAGTTGTTGTGTAATGTGAAGAGAACTATGGCTAAAAGCCCTTCTCTATTTTTGAACCTTGCTTTTATGAATGGATTATCACCTTTTGATTTTATTCAAGTACTCTATGAATAGATTTGGCACGACAAATAATTTCTATAATAATATATACAACAAATTAAAACATAATATGTCCATCCAAAGCTAACAAGTTCATACGTTAACAATATGTTATCTATCTCAAAATATCATTGTTTTTGTTAAGATATTATCATAGCAGCACATAAGTGATACTCCATACACTAAAAATATATAACCATCCCGAAATACCATTGTTTAAGTTTGTTAAGGTATCATAGCAGTACAAAAGTAACAAGTTCATACATTATATCCATTCCAAAATACCAAATTTACTAAGTCAAGCACCTAATAATGTATTCAGATTGATATCAAAAGACAAACACTAATACACAAAATACACTATATATCACTATTTTGGAACAGAAAATTAGCCATTGACACCCTTCCTTTGCACATCTTGCTGTGATTTTCTTTGACTCATTCTTGAGATATTGAAGCTCTTTGCCTTTAAACACAAAGATGTTCTTCAAGGCTTATTTTATTGAACGTTGTCATGGCACAAAAGATTTGTCCAAACTCAAACTGCACTTCACCATATTCTGCATCCTCATTGAAGTATGGATAATTTGGTCCACCATCATCTTCATTTGAAATAGGAGAGTTAAAGGCCTCTAATTAATATACATATGGCTGAGTCCACCTCCTCCACAATTGGATCTGACTTGGGTCTATCCCCTGCCTCTTCTGAATTTGGAGTACTATCCCTTGACCCATCTCTAAGTCCATTGTTTATTTTATCTCCATTACAATTAGAACCATTTCATGATTTATTCCTTGGCCCATTCCTTGCTTCATCTTGTAAAAGTACATATTTTTTGGTCCTTCCCATATATTTTTTTTATACTTTTTTTTCTCTTGTCACAGGACACATTTCTAGATTTTTTATTAAATAAATAAAATAAATGCATTAATTATCGAAATAAATAATTTTAAAAATATTTATTGTTTTGCGTTTTCCAGTCATATCTCGTCTACATTGTAAACGAGATATGAGACGTCAGCTGTGTCGTGTCTATCTCGTTTACAGTGTAAACGAGATAAGGCTGAATGGCACCTATAAGTAGAAGTCGTTTACACAGTATTTTTGGACCCCACTTTGACCTAGTCAAATTCTTTCTCCCCTCTTTTAACCGTTTCCTTCCATATTTGAGTTCGATACGGTGATGGCACGCCAGGCGGGCAACGACGGTGACATCAACAGACTAAACGAGACTTCGCATTACGTTGGGGTGGCCGACTTTGAGGTTAGTTGCGTTATGTTCAGTTAATCTAAATATGTGGACATTGTTCGGGCAGTCTCATAGTGACAAACACTGAGTAAGATGCTTTAGGGTTGGACTGTATGATGAATTTAGAACAATATTTGCTTGTGTAAGATTTGTTTGACTTAATTACCATTTGCTTACCGACATAAGTAAGTTAGAGACAGGTGTAGAGTAGACACATGGTAGTATGTTCCTCAGTAGGAGTAGTACTTTGTTCTTAAGTAGAGTAGGAAAATGTATTATTATCTATTTATAGGTTAAAATTTTATTTTCATTCCGCAGAGGCCACGCTTTCCGTTGCCCTAGCGAGTCAGCCATATCCGTCCTCCACCCGACGCCATCATCCCGTATCTGGCTGAGGTCGGATTCGGCGACACGGTGCCGCTCAGGGACTTCACATTTGACAATTCCCTAATTTCGGCACTCGTGGAGCGATGGCGTCCGGAGACGCACACGTTTCATCTTCCGTGGGGTGAGGTCACTATCACCCTGCAGGACGTGGCATACTACCTGGGCCTACGTGCACACGGGAACCCCGTTGGGGGGTGCCTTCGTGACTTTGGTCGGTGGTACAACACTGAGACGTGGGCGATGGTGGAGCAGTTGCTTGGTGCCAGGCCTCCGGTGGTGGCACAGCAGGCGGCGCAGAGGAAGGAGTCGTTCACGCTGAAACTGGTCTGGTTGCGTGATCATGTCCGTCAGATGCCCCCCACCGACGATCCTGAGACCCTCCGACAGTATGCCCGATGCTACGTTATGTTACTGATCGGAGGGTATCTGCTGACAGATAATGAAGTATTGAAAGGCACATATAAACTTAATATTACCAGTATCCGAGGTTCTGTCGAAGGGCCACACAGAGGCTCCATTGACATCCATTATCAGCTTGATGGCACTGCACATGGTACTTTAACCGGTCTGATTCTATCACTTGGTACTCCGCACTCCTCCAAATACTGTAGTTCTTCACACCCTGAAGCACTGCCTCTCGGCTTCTAAACTTATGGCCGACCCAAAACTCTACACTGCAGTCTAGGTTGTAATCCTCTTCACCCGTGTCAAGAAACGGAGTCCTTAAAAGAACTGAGGATTGGTGGTTTAGAAGTTATAATAAATACTCGTTGTAAGTATAGTTACTAAACCAAGCAATCAACCTTTCTTACAAAAGTTTTGGTTGTCACAAGTAACAAACCCCTTTTTAAAATTGATAACCGAGTATTTAAACCTCGGGTCGTCTTCTCAAGGAATTGCAGGGAGGTATGTTCTTATTATTGGTTATGAGTCTTGTAAATTGGGGGTTTTGGAAAGAAGGAGCAAGTAATGTAAGATAACAAGTCGTTAAAATAATAAATAACAAAGCTCTTGGCAAGGTATAAGAATTGAAAGTCCTATCCTAGTTATCCGTATCAATTGTGATGAGAATGAATTTTTCTTCCACTTTGTTAACCTCTAACTATGGAGGTAAGTTAAGTGGATGAACACTTTTGCATGCTTCCTTTCCATCCTCTGAGCCATTCCTGCCCTATAAACTCTGAAATCACTTAACACACATATCACGACATCTAATGGTAATAAGAGAGGATTAAACATAGGGAACTTAAGGCCAAAGAAGCATGTTTTCAATCAAAGCACATAATTAGGAAGGCAAATGTAAAACCATGCAAATAGTATGAATAAGTGGGTAAAGAGTTGATAAAAACCCCTCAATTGAGCACAAGATAAATCATAAAATAGTGGTTTATCAACCTTCCCACACTTAAACATTAGCATGTCCTCATGCTAAGCTCAAGAGAAGCTATAAAGATGAAGAGGAATGGTAGATTAATATGAAATGCAACCTATCTATATGAATGCAACTACATGCAAAATGTTTCTTCCTACTTGGTTAAAAATAAATAAATCTTCCAAGATAAACATAAATCAGATTTCACTAATTCAAATTATACAATGAAAAGCAAGTCAACTTGTAAGAAGATAGCTCATGAAAGCAGGGAACATAGAATTAAGCATTGAACCCTCACTAGTAGTGTATATCACTCTAACTCTCAAGTGTCTAGGATCAATCACTCTATTCTTTCTTAGTCATGCTTTCTAATCTTTGTTCTTCATCTAACCAATCAACAAATACTTAGCATACTAATGCAAACATCATGAGGTCTTTTCAGGGTTGTAATGGGGCTGAGGTAAAGGTAAGGGTACATGTATGGCCAAGTGAGCTATAATATGAATCTTTGACTAACCTAAGCTCTCACCTAATATACATATACTCTATATGTTAAATTCATGCCTAACTACCCATAATTCTCACTTTTGTATGATTTCCATACTCATGTACCAAATTTTTTATATTTCTTTACTTTTATCACATGTGCATTGATCTTTTTATTAACTTAGCATTGGGGTAATTTTGTCCCCTTATTTATTTATTTATATTATATATATTTTTTTCTTTTTTTCTTTTTCTCTTTTTTTTTGAATCATAAAAGCAAACATAACTTATCAATGCACATGGATTCTCCATTATTTTTCTATTTTGGTTTTTCATGAGTAGGTTCCCAAATTCCCAATATTCAAATAAATTAGAAACATGATACATTCCTTTATTAACCCAAGTTTCCATAATTTCCCCACACTTAGTTGATGCACAATCCCTATCTTAAGCTAACCAAATATTCAATTGAGATATTTAATTATTTTTTTACTTAAGGCTAGTGATGTGGTAAAATACAGAACAAATGGGGATTAAAAGGCTCAAAGTGGCTGACAAGGGTGATTTAAAGGGTAGGCTTATTTGGGATAAGTGAGCTGAAATCAAACAATGGCCTCAATCATATGCAAGCATGTAAATACACTAAATAATGGACATATAGATTGGAACAAAATATAGATTACAATCATAGAGAAGAAAACACACAAGAATAAAAATTTATGGTTAAATAATGTAACCATGTAAATAAGTTCAAAATCTCACAAGTTGTGTGTTCTTTGGCTCAAAAACCATGTTCCAAATACAACTTCAAACAAGTTTTAATAGAAATTTTTTTTTTCAATTTAAATTAGTGAAATACTATAAAAATTTCTTGAAAAAGAAAATATTATTTCAATCAAGTAGTAACTAAATGCATAAAATCAAATAAACATGCAATCAAACATGCAAATGCAACAACTAACAAGAAAAATAAACCATTGGTGTTGAGATAGAAGAGTAACTAACCCATGGAGATCGGTATCGACCTCCCCACACTTAAAGATTGCACCGTCCTCGGTGCATGCTAAGATGTGCAGGTGGACGAGTTGTTCCAACTGATGTTTTTCTTTAATGATTGTGCAGATGGACTTGTTTGTCTCCCCTTATAGAAGTTTCTCCCTTTTTCAGTCTTCGGTGGCCAGCCTGAAAAAAGAGAAAAAGAAGAACAGTAATCCAGAAATAAAGATAAAAGAAAATATGGTTGGGTTAATGCCAGATAATGAGGGTCTCAATTACATGGTAGCTACAACATGCAAATGAGAAAACAGTAGAAGTACATGGCAAATCAAGAGTGCAAAAATTTGCAAAAATAGGGAAGAGAGTGTGGGTAAGGAGAGATAATATAAATTCATGTCAATGTAAAAGTAATACAGGTATAAAAGATTGGCATTGATATAAATAATATTACCTATCCAGAATAAAACAAGTCACTAAGCACCCAAAATAATTCAAGAGAAGATGCAACAGTTAAATAAGAAAATTCAACACCAAAGGAAAAATAATGAATTTAGAAAAGAAAAATAAAAATATGCACAAAATTAAGATGCAATGAATGAAATATGAAAATAAATTAAGTAAAAGAAAATGAAAGATAAGAAGAATGAGAAGGGAAAGAAGGGAAGAAGAAGTAAGTAAGAAAGGATAAGAAAAATTAGGATTGGGGAAGAAAAGATAAGATATTTGGCAAATTAGGATAAGATGTGCGGCGCAAGCGACGCGGACGCGTGGGGCACGCGGTCGCGTGACTTGCACTTATACGGATTGACGCAGTCGCGTCGGTCATGCGGTCGCGTGACACAGTTTATGCTACTGGCGTGAGGGCAGCCTCGCGCTCGCACAACTCTCTGTTCGAAACTTAGTATTGCCAAAATCCAGGGTGACGCGGTCGCGTGGTCGACGCGATCGCGTGAGTGGCCATCATGGGGATCTGACGCGGACGCGTGAGCCATACGTCCGCGTGGTAAGGCGTGTGCGATCAGCATCAGTCCAGCACCACTCTAGCACAACTTTCGGTCGTGCACCCTTTCTTACGTCGAAATCCAAGGCACGCGGCCGCGTGAGTTACGCGGTCGCGTGGGAGGCCAATGTTCCCAAGTGACGCGGACGCGTCAGCAACGCGGTCGCGTGGGATGATTTGTGCCATTGGCACGCCTCCAGCCACGCTCCTGCGTGACTCTCTGTTCGATTTCTCTTCTTCACAACGCACATGTGACGCGGACGCGTCAGTGACGCTGCCGCGTCGCGTGCGTGCTTTTTTTTTTTAATAATGCAGTATGCATAATGCAATGCTAATATGAGTGTTATGCAAAATTCCAGGTTCAATACAATAAAATAAAATAAAACTCGAAAACAAATAAAACTAAATAAAAATGAAAAAGGAACGATCATACCATGGTGGGTTGTCTCCCACCTAGCACTTTTAGTTAAAGTCCTTAAGTTGGACATTTGATGAGCTTCCTGTTATGGTGGCTTGTGCTTGAACTCATCGAGGAATCTCCACCAATGTTTGGAATTCCAGTAGCCTCCGGGATCCCAAACTAGGCGCAGAAAGCCTTCAAGTAAGTTAAAGCAAGTGACAAGGCCCCAAGAGTGTTGATTTCTAGACTGAATTTCGGGGTCCGAAATCTTGCTTTTGCACCCGTCTTCTTATTGATCATTATGATTCCATCTGGGTGGCAAGCAATTTGAATTCTCACTAAAGCGGCCAAACAACTTCCTAGACCCATTCAGCTGAGCTCTACACCAACCCTTGCATTTGAACTTAAAGCTTCCAACCATAATGAACCTTGCAGGACAATTCTTACCACTAACCATCTTCCTCTTACTCTTAATGCCACAAAGAGCTCTAAGTTGACCATCCGTCTCCAGTAGCCCATATTCAAGTGGAATTAGAAAGCTAAGGGATATGAATTTTACCCACTTGAATGTTGTGAAGAATGATGGCAACTTAGGGGGAGGGGTCTCCAATAACTTCGGCAAGGTGATTTCAAGCCCCATTCCCCTGGGCTCTTCCTTAACAGCTTCCACCTCTTTGCAAGCTTCTTCAATTTCAACCTCTTTCTCTTGGTAGCTGTCTTCCAATTCAATTTCTTCTTCATTGTTCACCAAGAGTGTGGGAGGTTGTGCTTTTTCTTCTTCCATCTCCATGTCAAGTTCAATGGGAGAGGATTCAATTGCGGATAAGAATTCATCAATGATTGAATCCATCTCTTGATCAACCTCTTCAAAGTCTTCAACCATGATATGTCTTGGAGGTTGTACACCCTCTTCAACATCAATTTTAAACGTCTTTGAGGGAGGCTCTATGTCTTGACTTTCCCAAGGAGGTTCAGCATCTCCTAAGTCTTCAACCACTTCTTCTTCTTCAATAATTCCGGCTTCCTCCACTTGTTCTAGTACAAATTCATGCTCCTTAATGTCCACCAAAGTTTCTAATGTCTCCTTCATACTACGTTCTTCATTAGATTGTCCACATGAAGCCATGGAGGTTCCTTGAATGTCTGAATGTTGGGAAGGTAATCAATTTATCGCTTGATCCAATTGTTTAAGTATAAAATCGTACTCCTCCTTGATGGTGACTTTTCTATGATAACTCCCTTCAACTACTCCTTCATCTGCAAAGGTCTCTTCTACCTTCACCTTTAGTGCCTTCTCTAGCTCTTTATGAAGTATGGATTCGCGAAGATGATCCATTCTCTCTTGTTCTATGTCAATAGCATCATTGAGATCATGTTGCTCTCGGATTGATGGATGTGGGTGCTCTTCCATGGATGGTGGTGATGGGATAGAGAGATCATTCTGTGGTTGAGATGGAAGTGTACTGGAGCTTGCGAGTTGAACATTGGAGGTGGAGGGTTGGTCCATGCGGGATATAAGATTTTGAAGTGTGGAGGTGAGACTAATGAGAAAGGTAAGTGTGCTTTCCATGGAGGTTTGGGGTGGATAGGAGGGTTCATTTATTTGGAAGACAGGTTCATAATACGGAGGTGGTTCTTTTTGATAAGGAGATGGAGATGGTGAATATTGAGGTGATGGTTCTGGGTATGGTTCATATGGTGGTTGGTGTGGTGGATAAGGATTATGGTCATATGGAGGTGAGTGGTGGTGAGGGGCTTGTGAGTAGGGTGGTCCAAGGTTATGTTGAGAAGGTGATTTATTGGCATATGATGGAGCTTGCTGGTAACTACAAGGGGGTCCACCATATCTATTGTCTTGGTATGCATTGTAGGATGGTCGTTGTTCATGGTATTTTGGAAGGTGATGTTGCCGAGATGGTTGATCAGATCCTCGTGGCTCCTTCCATCTCTGATTGTTTTGACCTCGATGCATGTCCCTGTTATAATTTCCATTCCTTGCAACAACATTGGAACCAAACTCAAAGCGAGAGGGGTGAGAACTCATAATAGTAAATAAAAATTAAAAACGAAAATAAAAATAAATTTTAAATTAAAAGGTTATTTAAATTTTTGAATTTGAAAATTAAATTTTTGAAATTTGAAATTTGAAGTTTTGAAATTTGAATTTTGAAATTTGAATTTTTAAATTTTTGAAATTTTGAATTTTTGAAATTTGAATTTTGAAATTTGATTTTTGAAATAAGATAAAATAACTAAATTTTTGAAAAAAATTTTTGAAAATTTTTTTTATAACTAAATAAAAACCAATAACCTCTTAATTTATGAAAAAAAAGTAAAAAATAAAAACAAGTAAAAAGCAAATATTTACAATAACCAATAATAGGGCACACGTTTGCAATTCCCCGGCAACGGTGCCATTTTGAAAGAACTAAGGATTGGTGGTTTAGAAGTTATAATAAATACTCGTTGTAAGTATAGTTACTAAACCTAGCAATCAACTTTTCTTACAAAAGTTTTGGTTGTCACAAGTAACAAACTCCTTTTTAAAATTGATAACCGAGTATTTAAATATCGGGTCGTCTTCTCAAGGAATTGCAGGGAGGTATGTTCTTATTATTCGTTATGAGTCTTGTAAATTGGGGGTTTTGGAAAGAAGGAGCAAGTAATGTAAGATAACAAGTCGTTAAAATAATAAATAACAAAGCTCTTGGCAAGGTATAAGAATTGAAAGTCCTATCTTAGTTATCCGTATCAATTGTGATGAGAATGGATTTTTCTCCCACTTTATTAACCTCTAACTATGAAGGTAAGTTAAGTGGATGAATTAATTTTTATTCCTCAGATCCTAGTCTTTCCTTGGGAAAAGTTAGAGTTATTGGAACTTAAATTAATTCTTGAAGAATTCCAATTTTCAATCAACAATGAGTTTGATAACTCAAGAGTCACCAATTATTTAACCAAAGCCAAAAGGGAAAATATCTAAATTAAATTAAAAGCATTTATAAATAAAGCAAAGCAAAATTAAATCTGAAAATACCTCGAATTGCATTAATAATAGAAGATCAATCTAAACATAAAGAGTTCATAAATTAAATTGAGAAAAGAAATTAAAAGAACATTGAACCTGAGATTGAGAGGCACTCCTAAAACTAAGAGAAATCCTAAATCCTAATCCTAAGAGAGAGGAGAGAACCTCTCTCTCTAAAAACTACATCTACTCCTAAAATTATGAATTATGAGCTTGATTATGAATGGATGCATTCCCCCACTTTATAGCCTCTAATCTGTGTGTTTTGGACTGAAAACTGGGTCAAAAACAGCCCAGAAATCGCTCTCAGCGATTTCTGTTACGTTCAGGTTGCGGGAAGGTGATGCGGAGGCGTCGTCCACGCGGTGGCGTGGATTGAAGTTCGCAGATGCGACGCGGCCGCATCATTCACGCGTTCGCGTCGCCTATCGTCGGAGAAGCTATGGCAAATTATATATCAAATCGAAGCCCCGGACGTTAGCTTTCCAACACAACTAGAACCGCATCATTTGGACCTCTGTAGCTAAAGTTATAGCTGTTTGAGTGCGAAGAGGTCAGGCTGGACAGCTTAGCAATTTCTCCAACTTCTTGTATTCCTTCCACTTTTGCATGCTTCCTTTCCATCCTCTGAGCTATTCCT
>NC_029788.2:117253208-117267153 GCF_000816755.2 Arachis ipaensis | reverse complement strand
GTCAGGCTGGACAGCTTAGCAATTTCTCCAACTTCTTGTATTCCTTCCACTTTTGCATGCTTCCTTTCCATCCTCTGAGCCATTCCTGCCCTATAAACTCTGAAATCACTTAACACACATATCACGACATCTAATGGTAATAAGAGAGGATTAAACATAGGGAACTTAAGGCCAAAGAAGCATGTTTTCAATCAAAGCAGACATATGTCGACTGTACGGAAGGACCACCGCCACTATGTCCAACCTCCGCAGACAGCTCCATTACTTGCTCCACCATGATTCTCCCATGGATGTCGAACATCACTCGCACATGCTCGTCCCCTTGGAGTCGGAACAGTCAAAATCAGAAGACTCCATTACCCAGGGGGGCCAGTAACCTATACGCCACCCTTCCGATTTCCCTCGCTACTGTACCACCGAGCTTGCTCAGTATCAAACTCTTCAAATCCGACAACGTATTCACACGTTGAGTGCGAAACAATATCGGATCCTCGCACTCAAATGTCACCCCATTGTCGCCATTTCTTATACGGCAATTGGGATACACAAGCACAACTATGTACTGACTGTTACTGGCCATGCCTTGTATTTGTGAGAAATATGATACGAAAAGTTTGTGAAGAATACCAAGGGTTACACATCCTTTTATAGCCGGTGGGCCACAAATCCATGCATCTCGTTTACAGTGTAAACGAGATACATGGCTATCTCGTTCACAGTATAAACAAGATACATGTCTATCTCGTTCACACTATGAACGAGATAAATAACGTGTCATATCTCATTTACACTGTGAAGGTTATGGTAGGCTTAGAGAAAGGGGGGTTGAATCTATGCCTTTCTTTTAAGTTACTGAAATGACCCCTTTAAAATAAACTTTGAATTCTGAATCTGTTTGAACTCAGCAGCGAAAATTTATGAGACAATTTATTTTTGTCTCATGAATATCAAAAAACAGAACATTGCAAAGAAGAGAGAAGCTAACACCAGCATGTATCCTGGTTCGGTTGTCTTGTGCAATGCAACCTACATCCAGTCTCCTCCACAATAATGGAGGAATTTCCACTATAGTTAGAAGTATTACATACACCAATTCCACAGGATTGACATAATCCTTTCACACTCAAGTTTTAACCTAACTTGACATTGGCTATGCTAATACCTAACTCTTCACTCTTAGTGCTAACCCAACTAAGAAAAGGATACCTCACATGTACAAGATACAAGACACAGACATACCTAAAGAAATCTGAAATTAACTCTAGGCTTTTTTCTCTAGTGTATCTCTCAGCCTCTTTCCACTCATGGCTTTTACTTGAGCTCTCTCAATATGCCTTTTCACTCAAGAAATTAGAGAAAGATAAACATTGAAAAGTAAAATACAATCTATAATAACATGAAGGAGATTGACTTCATTAACAACCTCTTTGCTATGTGATAAACCAGATTTGCATGTCTCTGATTCAGTTTTTCATTTTTGGCGGAATGCTTCTTTGAAAGAAAGCACTGTCCAAGTAGAGGAACTTCTTCAGAGAGCTTCTTCACAGAACAAATCCTCAATATTTTGGGTTATCTCTCCTTACTTCTGAATAAACAGAAAATCTTTTTTTATCTCCTTGCATGTTGCTGGGTTCTTCTTCCTAGGTCAACTTCTTGAGCAGTGTGCTTCACCAACCCACCATCTCACCTTTTTCTCATTAATTCTCAGAGTAGAAAATTTGCTTCTGACCTTCTCTTGTTGACCGAAAGCCATAAAACAGCAACCACAAAAGTCTTCTAATGGTAAATCGAATCTGAGCCATTGATAAGCTACTTGGTCCCCAAGAATCACTTGTGACCGTAAATACACAGCAGATTAGGGCAGAAATCAACTTTCCCTTGTATGCCATTTTTGGACTTGCAGAGAGTTGGGAAGAAGAGAAGAAGGCAGTTTGCATGTAATAAGAATTCGTTTACCTTTAACCTGTGCTTAAGCTTGATATGGTTTGATTTTGTTGATTTGTCCTCAACCCTTCTTGTCTAATCTTCTCTTTCTTTCTTCTTCTGTGAGTAGCTTAGGGAAGAAGCTCTCTCTTCTCACTTTTTTTTATTTCTGACCAAATCACAGAAGTGAACGTTGCTTTTGGTGTGAGAGCAATTTGGAGCGATTTGCTACTAATGGGATTGGATCGGATATCCATAAGGCAACCCATTTGGTTTCTTTGGCTTTGTTTCCTTTTGGGCTTCGTTTGTGTCATCAGCCCACCAGCCTTGCTATTTTATTTTCATTCCATTTGGGCTGTTAAATTGAATTTTGGTCTGCAACATTTAATAAATATATAATTAGTAACATACAATTATTAATAATCAACACTAATTATTTATTTTACCCAAAAATAATGTTTGTCATCATTAATTAATTTAGTTAATTTCTTAACTCAACAATCTCCCCCTTGATGACAAACATAATTAAGCAATAACCAAAAGGAATTGTATTTTAGTAAATTTAGAAAAATAACTTCCCTTTGATTAATGTTTCTTGCTTTGGTGTTGCTCCCCCTTTCTTTTTCAAGAGTAGCTCCCCCTAGATTTATACTTTCCTCTTTGTTCCTGTTTTACATTGTACTTATAGAGAACACAATAAATAGCTATACACGTTTATCTTGACTAAAGGAGTTTAAGCAAACAACACCACCAAATCAGCCCCAACACAAAACATATCATGTCAACCAAAGCTTAAGTATCAAGATTAATCAAGGGCAAACCGACAACATATAAAAGCATGTTCCAATAGGCATGTCACTACATTTCCTGCAGTAGCTCAGTACCAATGTATGTTCAAAACTATCAGCCACTTTAGTAAAAAATTCGCAATTAAGATTCAAAAATCAACATTCAGCAGGCTATTACTCCCCCTTTTGTCATCAAGGGAGGATAAGAAGCAAGATCAACAAAAACATCACCTTAAAACCTGCAGGAAGGTGTTAGAATACATTTCAAAATACTTAAATAAGTTAAAAGTAACTGCAGCAGTTGTTAAGGTATTACAATCATCCAGAAATAACAAACATAAGTTCCAGAGTAGCAAAATGAATAGAATTCATGAGACAAAAAGAGCAGACAGCAGTAGCTTCATGAAATAAGCCTAGGCATCCAAACCATTTCCCTCCGAATCAACTTCCTCTTCAACATCAGTGGCAGGATCTTCATCTTGGTTAAGATTATCAATGAACTTCAGAAATACAGCCACTCTATCCCTTGATTTTCGGAGGAAGTTCTCATGTTTGCTGGCTAGCTTTCTTTGCTCTTTGCTCATAGCACTCATGTGGTTAGATTGGGAGACAAACTCCTGAACAACATCCTTGACAACATTTAGCAGAGCAGATTTTTGGCCAGTAGAGATGGAGGTACCCTCGGTGGAAAGAGGAGGAGATTCATCAGGAATGAACTCTTCATCGTCATCATCTAGAACCACTCTCTTAGATCGAGTATGTCTTTTTTGCTGTTTCACTGCACCACCTCCCTTTAGATATGAATGTCTATTTTCATAATCCTCATTAGTCAAGTCAACACCAAAATGCTCAAATATGCAAGTTAGAAACATGCCATAAGGAAGTGCTTTGTCTTTTTCACTCCTAACAGAGTCAAACATGTATCTAACCATCAAATATGCAAATGAAATTTCTGTTTTGGTGAGAAGGGAATATAAAATAAGAGTGTCAGTGTAGGAAACCCTTTGATATAAACCACTTTGAGGAAGAATGATGTGGTTGACGATTCTGTGCAACTGAGCACGTTCATATCCTAGGGCTTTGTGAGTGGGTGTAATGCCATCAATTAAGGAGACATGTTCACAAATATTAGCCAAAGCATCATTATAAGAAACACCAACTCCTTCATCCCACTTAACAGAAACATAAGCACAAGGCCCAACATCAGTATATTTCAAAGCTTCACTGATAGTTTCGTTATTTAACACTATGTCTCGGCCCTTTACATATGAGTGAACAGTTCCTTCATGATATGTCATGTTGGCATAAAACTCTTTGACCAAAAGAGGATAAACTGGCTTTTTGATGTTAAAAAGGTGATTCTAGTCTAAAAATTCTAAATTTTCAACAAATGGAAAACTTTTCTTTTTCAAGTTTGGCAGATCAGCAAGAAAAGAGGGGCATAGGATACGGTACCTAATAACGCCTTCATAAAAGTCATTGTTCATGGCAGACCTAAATCTAAAAGGATTTAGTTGGAATGTGATGTCATGAAGTGGGATTTATGAGCAAAAGGATCAATGTCAGGTTCTCTAACAGATTTAAGGGGAACTCGAGTTTTACCTCGCTGAGAACGTAATGGAACAGACCTCGACTTAGGTTGATGGGGCTCAGAGGCAGGTTCAGGCGCTGCTGGTCTTTTCCCTTTTGAAGAACTCGGCTTTGATGATCCAGACCTTGAAGAAGGTTCCTTTGGAGGAGGAGTTGGCTTGGCTGAAAATGGAACCCTAGATGGGTTTTTAGTGCGTGCCATAGGATCAGTCTGAGGAGGTGAGGTAGGAGGAGAAGGAGAGGGAGTAAAGGTTCGGTCTTGGGAGCAAGTTGAAGATTTTATGGGAAGCTTGTAAACTTTTTCACGAGGAGGCCTTTTAGCAATGGTTTTCTTTCTCATTTGGTTGGTTTTTTATTTTTGAGGGAAGAGAAGCAGTAAAGATAGTGGGAAGAAACTGAAAGGTTTGGGGAGGAGTTATGGAGGGAAGAAAAGGAGTATTGGTAACCGTACCCAAAAGAAAGTTTCTCGAACCATGTAACTGCATCACCTCTTGATATGACTTGAAAAGACTTGACATCACAAAAGAGAAAGATTTGATTTTATTTTAAAATAAAAGGAATTCAGTTCAGAATTTAAAAAATCTTTATTTGACTTAAAGTTAAAATAAAATTAAAAGAAAACCTTTTTGGACAAAAAACTGAAACACACACGCCAACAAAAACAAAGACAAAAATATCATGTAACATTCATATTGGGCCTAGAAGATGGTTAGATTTAAGGAAACACAATGGACCATTCCAGATCTAATATTTGAGGTTGGCCTAGATTAATTTTCACATGCAACAAGCCCAGAACACGTTGATTGAAGGGAACGTTCTTCACCTGCCCAGAATTGTCTCATACCTGTTTATGAGACAAAAACTCCAACAAACACATCAGCAACTTTCAAACAAAGAATCATAACTTAAAATTTCTAGGCTAGTCCTAAGCATGCAGAACCTGTCCTCAGGAAGTGGTTTTGTGAAAATATCTGCTAATTACTCCTCCGATTTAACAAATTGAATGCTAATATCCCCCTTTTGGACATGTTCTCTTATTGAGTGAAATTTCACTTCAATATGTTTAGTCCTAGAGTGCAAAACTGAATTTTTAGAAATATTAATGGCACTCATGTTATCACACAGCAAGGGAATATTTTCAGCATTTAATTTGTAATCAGCAAGCTGTGTTTTTAACCACATAAGTTGAAAACAACAAGAAGAAGCAGCTATATACTTAGCCTCTGCAGTGGATAAAGCCACTGTTGGCAGAGCAGATTTTTGGCCAGTAGAGATGGAGGTACCCTCGGTGGAAAGAGGAGGAGATTCATCAGGAATGAACTCTTCATCGTCATCATCTAGAACCACTCTCTTAGATCGAGTATGTCTTTTTTGCTGTTTCACTGCACCACCTCCCTTTAGATATGAATGTCTATTTTCATAATCCTCATTAGTCAAGTCAACACCAAAATGCTCAAATATGCAAGTTAGAAACATGCCATAAGGAAGTGCTTTGTCTTTTTCACTCCTAACAGAGTCAAACATGTATCTAACCATCAAATATGCAAATGAAATTTCTGTTTTGGTGAGAAGGGAATATAAAATAAGAGTGTCAGTGTAGGAAACCCTTTGATATAAACCACTTTGAGGAAGAATGATGTGGTTGACGATTCTGTGCAACTGAGCACGTTCATATCCTAGGGCTTTGTGAGTGGGTGTAATGCCATCAATTAAGGAGACATGTTCACAAATATTAGCCAAAGCATCATTATAAGAAACACCAACTCCTTCATCCCACTTAACAGAAACATAAGCACAAGGCCCAACATCAGTATATTTCAAAGCTTCACTGATAGTTTCGTTATTTAACACTATGTCTCGGCCCTTTACATATGAGTGAACAGTTCCTTCATGATATGTCATGTTGGCATAAAACTCTTTGACCAAAAGAGGATAAACTGGCTTTTTGATGTTAAAAAGGTGATTCTAGTCTAAAAATTCTAAATTTTCAACAAATGGAAAACTTTTCTTTTTCAAGTTTGGCAGATCAGCAAGAAAAGAGGGGCATAGGATACGGTACCTAATAACGCCTTCATAAAAGTCATTGTTCATGGCAGACCTAAATCTAAAAGGATTTAGTTGGAATGTGATGTCATGAAGTGGGATTTATGAGCAAAAGGATCAATGTCAGGTTCTCTAACAGATTTAAGGGGAACTCGAGTTTTACCTCGCTGAGAACGTAATGGAACAGACCTCGACTTAGGTTGATGGGGCTCAGAGGCAGGTTCAGGCGCTGCTGGTCTTTTCCCTTTTGAAGAACTCGGCTTTGATGATCCAGACCTTGAAGAAGGTTCCTTTGGAGGAGGAGTTGGCTTGGCTGAAAATGGAACCCTAGATGGGTTTTTAGTGCGTGCCATAGGATCAGTCTGAGGAGGTGAGGTAGGAGGAGAAGGAGAGGGAGTAAAGGTTCGGTCTTGGGAGCAAGTTGAAGATTTTATGGGAAGCTTGTAAACTTTTTCACGAGGAGGCCTTTTAGCAATGGTTTTCTTTCTCATTTGGTTGGTTTTTTATTTTTGAGGGAAGAGAAGCAGTAAAGATAGTGGGAAGAAACTGAAAGGTTTGGGGAGGAGTTATGGAGGGAAGAAAAGGAGTATTGGTAACCGTACCCAAAAGAAAGTTTCTCGAACCATGTAACTGCATCACCTCTTGATATGACTTGAAAAGACTTGACATCACAAAAGAGAAAGATTTGATTTTATTTTAAAATAAAAGGAATTCAGTTCAGAATTTAAAAAATCTTTATTTGACTTAAAGTTAAAATAAAATTAAAAGAAAACCTTTTTGGACAAAAAACTGAAACACACACGCCAACAAAAACAAAGACAAAAATATCATGTAACATTCATATTGGGCCTAGAAGATGGTTAGATTTAAGGAAACACAATGGACCATTCCAGATCTAATATTTGAGGTTGGCCTAGATTAATTTTCACATGCAACAAGCCCAGAACACGTTGATTGAAGGGAACGTTCTTCACCTGCCCAGAATTGTCTCATACCTGTTTATGAGACAAAAACTCCAACAAACACATCAGCAACTTTCAAACAAAGAATCATAACTTAAAATTTCTAGGCTAGTCCTAAGCATGCAGAACCTGTCCTCAGGAAGTGGTTTTGTGAAAATATCTGCTAATTACTCCTCCGATTTAACAAATTGAATGCTAATATCCCCCTTTTGGACATGTTCTCTTATTGAGTGAAATTTCACTTCAATATGTTTAGTCCTAGAGTGCAAAACTGAATTTTTAGAAATATTAATGGCACTCATGTTATCACACAGCAAGGGAATATTTTCAGCATTTAATTTGTAATCAGCAAGCTGTGTTTTTAACCACATAAGTTGAAAACAACAAGAAGAAGCAGCTATATACTTAGCCTCTGCAGTGGATAAAGCCACTGTTGGCTGCTTCTTACTTGACCAAACATTCAAGGACTTCCCAAGGAAATAACATAAGCCTGATGTGCTTCTCCTATCAACTCTATTACTGACAAAATCTGCATCACAATAACCAACTGCAGAAAAATCATTATTCTTAGGATACCAAAGACCAAAATTGGATGTGCCATGAACATATCTAATGATCCTCTTAACTGCAGAAAGATGTGACTCTTTTGGTTTGGATTGGAACCTTGAACACAATCCAACACTTTGCACAATATCGAGTCTAGAGGAAGTTAAGTACATAAGAGAACCAATCATTCCTCTATACCTAGTCTCATCCACATCTTTCTCAGTTTCTCCCTTGTCTAATTTTGAATTAGGGTGCATGGGAGTTCCCATAGGTTTGGCATTTTCCATACCAAATTTCTTAACTAATTCCTTGGAATACTTCTCTTGATGAATGAAAATACCTTTTTCAGTTTGTTTAATTTGTAGCCCAAGAAAAAAATTAAGTTCACCCATTATACTCATGTCAAATTCACTTGTCATGAGTTTTCCAAATTCAGTACAAAGGGATTCATTTGCTAATCCAAAAATAATGTCATCAACATATATTTGGACTAAAATGAAGGAATCATTAGAATTTTTTATAAATAGAATTGTGTTTGTGGTGCCTCTTTGAAAACTATTTTTCAAAAGAAAAGAGCTCTAGGAGCTTGTCTTAAACCATAGAGAGCTTTTGATAATTTGAAAACATGGTTAGAATACTCTTTATTTTCAAAACCAAGTGGCTGCTCCACATACACTTCTCTATCTATCACACCATTCAAAAATACACATTTCACATCGATTTGATATAATTTAAAACCACAAAATGCAGCATAAGCTAAGAGAAGTCTTATGGCTTCCATTCGGGCAACATGGGAAACGGATTCATCAAAGTCTATTCCTTCTTCTTAGTCATATCCTTGTGCCACTAGCCTTGCTTTGTTTCTAGCAATGCTGCCATCTTCTCCTAACTTGTTCCGAAATATCCACTTGGTGCCAGTCATTTTCTTTCCACTTGGCCTTGGAACCAAAGTCCACACTTAGTTCTTTTCAAACTCTTGGAGCTCATCTTCCATAGCCTTTATCCAAGAAGGGTCACTAAGGGCTTCCTTGACATTTTGAGGCTCCATTTGAGATAGAAGGACAGTGTTTGTTTCTTCATTTGCCTTTCTTGTTGAAGACTGAGTTCTAACCCCATGAGAAACGTTCCCAATAACAAATTCCTCAGGATAATTCTTCAAGAATTTCCATTCACGAGGTCTGGTGGACTTGGAGGTAGATTCAGATACCAAGGGATTCTGGGTGCTGCTGGCTTCAGGGTTTCCTTCAGATTCATGAGACAAAATGGAATTGTCTCTTGAATTTTCAGCAACTGCAGTTTCTGGTTCAGCTTGAACAGAATTTCCATTTTCATGATTTTACACAGTTTCATCTTCCTTTTGAGCTTGATTGCCTACATCACAGTCTTCCAAAATACTTTACACCATGTTAGTATCACAAAATGTAACATGTATGGACTCCTCAATAATCCTAGCATCTTGATGATAAATTCTATATGCTTTACTAGTTGTGGAATATCCTACAAACAAACACTCATACGCCTTTGGATCAAATTTACCCAAATTGTCCTTATTATTTAAAACAAAACATTTGCATCCAAAGATGTGCAAGTATTCTAAGTTTGGTGGGTAACCTTTCCAAAGTTCATAAGGGATTTTCTTGAAAAATTTTCTTATGATTGTTCTATTCAAAATGTGGCAAGCTGTGTTAACCACTTCAGCCCAAAGGAATTTTGGAACATTACTCTCACAAAGCATAGCTCTTGTAATTTCTTGTATGTTTCTATTTCTTCTCTCCACAACACCATTTTGTTGGGGTGTTCTTGGACAAGAGAAGTTGTAAGATATTCCAAATTCCTCACAAAAGGATTCAAATAAATTGTTTTCAAATTCAGTTCCATGGTCACTTCTTATAGATGAAATCTTTAAATCCTTTTCATTTTGAATTTTCTTGAAAACAGGTTCAAATGCTGAAAAGGCTTTATTTTTGTGTGCAAGAAATAAAATCCAACCAAACCTAGTATAGTCATCCACAATCACTAAACCATAATGTTTACCACCTAGGCTTTGAGTTCTTGTTGGACCAAATAAATCAATGTGTAGCAACTCAAGTGGTCTTTTTAGTAGAGATGTCTTCCTTTGGTTTAAAAGAACTTTTTGTTTGTTTTTCATTTGGCAAGCATCACAAGTGATGTCTTTGTCAAACTTTATCAAGGGAAGACCTCTTACTAATTCTTTCTTTACAAGTTTGTTTATTTGAAACATACTTGCATGGTCCAATCTCTTGTGCCATAGTCACTTTTCAGATTCTTTAGAATAAAAACAAGCTACATTTTGATCCTTTAGTTCATCAAGGGTAAGTCCATACACATTATTACAACGCTTGGCAACAAAAATCACTTCATTTGTCTTTTCATTTACAACACAACATTTAAGTCTTTTGAAAGTCACTAAATATCCTAAGTCACACAGCTGACTTATACTCAAAAGATTGTACTTTAAACCACATACCAAAAATACATCATCAATAAAAGTAGATTGTTCATTACCTACTTTTCCAACTGCAAAAATTTTACCTTTACCATCATCTCCAAAGGTCACAAAACCTCCATCATACTTGTTTAGTTTGATGAAGTAAGTTGACCTTCCAGTCATGTGCCTTGAGCATCCACTATCCAAGTACCACATATCCTTTTTGTTCTTGGATGCTAGGCAAATCTGCATGAAAAGCTTCAAGTAACCTTAGGTATCCAAATTAATTTGGATCCTTTGAAGTTAATCCATCTTGGTTACCCAAGTGCATTGAAATCACAAACAACATTGTAAATTTTGTTTCCCACAACTCTCTTTTCAATGAAACATTGTGTATAAGAGTGACCAAATTTCTTGTAATTTACACAATAATTTTCTGATGTGTATTGCTAAAATTGAGGTGAGTTATTTTGCTGGAAATAATTAAAGGGCTGAAATTTTTTGGTTTTTGGAAGAGGTGCATTTCTTTTGACAAATTGATTTTTAGTAAAGTTGTTCCTCTTTGTAAGAACTTTTTCACCAGAATTTTTTTTGAACTTTTAGGCTTTTCGAATATGAGGTTTTGTTGTAAAATTGTGGTTTCTTGAAAGCAACCTCATTTTTCGAAATGTACCCCAAACCTGGCCTGTTTGAACTAGGTTCGGTTCTTGGTGAAGGCTCAGTTTCACTTGTGTATACTTTATCAAATTTTTCTTCAATTGTTGGAACATATCCAATACCAGATTTGTTTGGTGTGGATTTAGTATTTGATGAAGATGGCACAAATTTCATAGAGGAATCATTGAAAACTGCACTTTCCTTGGCTATATAACCTAAACCAGATTTTTCAAATAATGGTCTTTGGCTTGCAAGTAGTCTGTCCAAGTTACTAGAACTTTGAGCAAATTTTGCTAAGTCACCATTAAATCTTTAATCATATCATTTAATCTTTCGTTTTCAGCAATTAACTCATGAGAAGGATCCACAATGTGCTTTCCTTTTAATTTTTCAAGTTCACATTTTAGAAATCTGTTTTCTTCAATGATATCTAAAGCATATTCAGTTTCCTTCACTTTTTTTTTAAAAATCATTTTCAGCTCTTAACACATCTCTTTCAGATTTGCACTCATTGTACTTGTCTAGAAGTTTTGAGGTGTTTAAAGTAAGATCATCAATAATAGCATGTAAATCATCCATAGACAAGTCAAAGTAATTCACCTCATCAAAATTATTGTTTCCAGCCATGAAACAGTCTTTGTCTTCACCTTCAGAGTCTTCTTCCTCATTGGAGTCGTTCTCGAGATCCTCCTAAACTGCTATAAGCACTCTCTTCTTTTCCTTCTTTCCTTTGTCCTCTTTCTTGATCTTTGGACAGTTTAGCTTGAAGTGTCCAGCCTCCTTGCAATGATGACGCGTCACCTTGCTCAAGTCCATCTTGTGTTCCTTTGAGCTTGAACCCTTGTATTTGCCCTTGTTCTTCATCATTCTTCTAAATCTCCTAGCAAAAAACATAAGCTCATCATCTAAAATACCATCACTAGACTCACTCTCTTTTAGTTCTATTTTTTACTTGAGGGCTATTTCTTTTTTCTTTGAGTCCGGGTTTGTGTGTGTGGTTTCATAGGCAAGGAGTTTTCCTCTCAGCTCATCATAGGTTATAATGCTTAGGTTGTTGCTCTCTGTTAGGACAGTGGTAGTGGTCTTCCATTCTTTTATGAGGCTTCTAAGGAGTTTTCTCACTAGGGTTTGTTCTAAGTAGTTTGTACCCATAGCATCAAGGCTGTTGATTATGATTGAGAATCTCTCAAACGCTTCATCAATGCTTTCTCCATCCTTCATGTTGAACATCTCGTATTCTTTTCGCAGCATATCAATCCTCGTTTCTTTGACCTATTTAGTGCCTTCGTGTATAACCTAGAGTTTTTTCCAGATTTCTTTGGCTGTCTTGCATCTAGACACCTTTTGGTACTCTTCAAAGCTGATAGCACAGTGAAGAAGGTTGATGGCTTTAGCATTCAGCTCTATCTTCTTCTTGTCGTCCTCATTCCATTCAGCTTCTTTTGGAGTCACCACTCCATCAGCACTTGTTTTTGTTGGAATCTTGAGACTGCTCATGACAATCTTTCATATGTTGTAGTCAATGGATTGGATAAAGATCCCCATCCTCTCTTTCTAGAAGGCATAGTTCTTCTCGTTGAAGAAAGGTGGCCGGTTGTTTGACTGGCCTTCAGTGATGGTGTAGGCAACTGTGGTTGTGCCCAAGTTGTTCGCCATTGGATCTTTACTCTAAGCGGTTAAGCTTGATTCTTGAGACCTTAACTCTTGATACCAATTGAAGTTGTGGTAAGCTTAGAGAAGGGGGGTTGAATCTATGCCTTTCTTTTAAGTTACTGAAATAACCCTTTAAAATAAACTTTGAATTCTGAATCTGTTTGAACTCAGCAGCAGAAATTTATGAGACAATTTATTTTTGTCTCATGAATATCAGAAAACAAAACATTGCAGAGAAGAGAGAAGCTAACACCAGCATGTATCCTGGTTCGGTTGCCTTGTGCTATGCAACCTACATCCAGTCTCCTCCACAACAATGGAGGAATTTCTACTATAGTTAGAAGTATTACATACACCAATTCCACAGGATTGACACAATCCTTTCATACTCAAGTTCTAACCTAACTTGACATTGGCTATGCTAATACCTAACTCTTCACTCTTAGTGCTAACCCAACTAAGAAAGGGATACCTCACAGGTACAAGATACAAGACACAGACATACCTAAGGAAATCTGAAATTAACTCTAGGCTTTTCTCTCTAATGTATCTCTCAGCCTCTTTCTACTCATGGCTTTTACTTGAGCTTTCTCAATATGCCTTTTCACTCAAGAAATTACAGAAAGATAAACATTAAAAAGTAAAATACAATCTATAATAACATGAAGGAGATTGACTTCATCAACAGCCTCTTTGCTATGTGATAAACCAGATTTGCATGTCTCTGATTCAGTTCTTCATTTTTGGCGGAATGCTTCTTTCAAAGAAAGCACTGTCCAAGCAGAGGAACTTCTTTAGAGAGCTTCTTCACATAACAAATCCTCAATATTCTGGGTTATCTCTCCTTACTTCTGAATGAACAAAAAATCTTCTTGAGTAAAGTATCGTTTTTATCCCCAACGTTTGGGGTAAGTCCCAAAGTTGTCCCTAACGTTTTAATCGTCCTATTTAGGTCCCTAACGTTTCAAAATTGACTCAATGTTGTCCTGTCGTTATGGATCCGTTAACAGAATTGACGGCGGGACAAAATTGAGACGATTTTGAAATGTTAGGGACTTAAATAGGACGAAAACGTTAGAGACAAAAACGATACATAAAAATAAAATTTTATTTTTCAATAATATTATTTTTTTACTCTACATAGTATTCAAATATTTTTTAATTACATCTAAATAAATTACACTTAATCATATTACTTTCATTTTAAATAAATTTATTTTTTTATAATTTTAAATAATTTTGATACATTAGAGACAAAAGGTATAATTTATATTTTATTGTATATATATTATATTTTTCTTTTCTGCAAGTTTATATACTAGTCATTCTACAAA
>NC_029788.2:117252185-117252570 GCF_000816755.2 Arachis ipaensis | reverse complement strand
TGAAGGAGATTGACTTCATCAACAGCCTCTTTGCTATGTGATAAACCAGATTTGCATGTCTCTGATTCAGTTCTTCATTTTTGGCGGAATGCTTCTTTCAAAGAAAGCACTGTCCAAGCAGAGGAACTTCTTTAGAGAGCTTCTTCACATAACAAATCCTCAATATTCTGGGTTATCTCTCCTTACTTCTGAATGAACAAAAAATCTTCTTGAGTAAAGTATCGTTTTTATCCCCAACGTTTGGGGTAAGTCCCAAAGTTGTCCCTAACGTTTTAATCGTCCTATTTTAACGTTTAACGTTTCAAAATTGACTCAATGTTGTCCTGTCGTTATGGATCCGTTAACAGAATTGACGGCGGGACAAAATTGAGACGAATGTTAGGGA
>NC_029788.2:117247181-117252073 GCF_000816755.2 Arachis ipaensis | reverse complement strand
TATTTTTTAATTACATCTAAATAAATTACACTTAATCATATTACTTTCATTTTAAATAAATTTATTTTTTTATAATTTTAAATAATTTTGATACATTAGAGACAAAAGGTATAATTTATATTTTATTGTATATATATTATTTTTTTTCCAAGTTTATATACTAGTCATTCTACAAACATTTCATGATAACTAAAAATCTTTAAGAGTAAAATTATAAAAAAAATTTATTTATTTAAAATGAAAGTAATATGATTAAGTATAATTTACTTAGATATGATTAAAAAATAATTGAATACTATGTACAGTAAAAAAATTGATATTATTGAAGGATAAAATTAAAATTTATTTTTATGTATCATTTTTGTCTCCAACGTTTTCGTCCTATTTAAGTCCCTAACGTTTCAAAATCGTCTCAATTTTGTCCCGCCATCAATTCTGTTAACGGATCCCTAACGACAGGACAACATTGAGTCAGTTTTGAAACGTTAGGGACATAAATAGGACGATTGAAACGTTAGGGACAACTTTGAGACTTACTCCAAACGTTAGGGACAAAAACGATACTTTACTCAAATCTTCTTTTATCTCCTTGCATATTGCTGGGTTCTTCTTCCTAGGTCAACTTCTTGAGCAGTGTGCTTCACCAACCCACCATCTCACCTTTTTCTCATTAATCCTCAGAGTAGAAACTTTGCTTCTAACCTTCTCTTGTTGACCGAAAGCCATAAAACAGCAACCACAAAAGTCTTCCAATGATAAACCGAATCTGAGCCATTGATAAGCTACTTGGTCCCCAAGAATCACTTGTGACCGTAGATACACAGCAGATTAGGGCAGAAATTAACTTTTTTTTGTATGCCATTTTCGGACTTGTAGAAAATTGGGAAGAAGAGAAGAAGGCAGTTTGCATGTAATAAGAATTGGTTTACCTTTAACCTGTGCTTAAGCTTGATATGGTTTGATTTTGCTGATTTGTCCTCAACCCTTCTTGTCTAATCTTCTCTTTCTTTCTTCTTCTGTGAGTAGCTTAGGGAAGAAGCTCTTTCTTCTCACTTTTTTTGATTTCTGACCAAATCACAGAAGTGAACGTTGCTTTTGGTGTGAGAGCAATTTGGAGCGATTTGCTACTAACGGGCTTGGATCGGATATCCATAAGGCAGGGTTTGGTTTCTTTGGCTTTATTTCCTTTTGGGTTTCGTTTGTGTCATCAGCCCACCAGCCTTGCTATTTTATTTTCATTCCATTTAGGCTGTTAAATTGAATTTTGGCTTGCAACATTTAATAAATAATTAGCAACATACAATTATTAATAATCAACACTAATTATTTATTTTGCCCAAAAATAATATTTGTCATCATTAATTAATTTAGTTAATTTCTTAACTCAACACACTGTAAACGAGATACATACAATATCATCTCGTTTACACTGTAAACAAGATATGAGAAACAGTAAATATTTTTAAAATTATTTATTTCAGTAACTAATGCATTTATTTTATTTATTTAAATAAAAAACCCAAACATTTCTACCCATCAGCACCCACATATTGCACATTAGACTTCTTTCTAGGAGTCCCACCACCATTCTTCGATGACTCTTTTTTAGACCTCTTCACACCCGTATTCCTTACAGCCTTATTTTTTGCATTAACTATCTCAATACTGCTATCACTACTTACTATCAGACTCAAATCCGAGTTAGGGAGGTTTATATGCCTCATCCTCCACACTCTCATACCCGTCATCAAAAGAAGAATCACTTTCCTCAACTAAATCTTCTTTTTTACCTTCTTCTAAAACCTGTGACTTATTCACAGGATGATCAAAATAAATTAAAAGTAAATTAGTCTCTGTATTATGCAGCTTTTTATCACACGTTTCATTAATCTCTTTATCGCTTTAAGAATATGAAATTCAGGTTTCAATTAGGTGCACTAGTATCATACCAGTACATTTTTTTATAGCTAACATACCCTAACTTCTTAAATATCAGTTCAAACTCTATGAAATTTACATCATCTATATTTAATAGAAGATATGTATGCACTTTTTCATCCATATAATACATTTCTCTATCAAAATTTCTTTCAAAAATTTGTTTTGCTTTCGATCTTGTAACCATATTATGAACATTTAGAGTAGCAGAAAATTCTTGAGCAGTATTAAATGATATAGGATTATTATCAGTAGAAAATGGTTGGTAGATTTCAATCCCAGTAATAAAAATTAGATTTTTTTGATGCATTAAATCAGATTGTGAAATAGTTGATACAGAGGAGGAATCACTATGGATAGTAGTGGCAAAGGATGTATCATTAGGAATATCTGTAGAGGATGGTTGCGAATCATGAGATGTGACTGGAGTAGAGTGTTGCTGTGGACACTGAAATGTAAAAACAGGACTAATAGAAGAATTGTTATTAGAAGCAAAAGGACTATCAGTATGACTATCATAAGGGGATGTAAACAAAGTAGTGTAAGGAAACTCTTTCTCATCAAAAATTGTCTAGAGAGATAAATTTTGTCAGTTTTACTCATGCATTTGTAGCATGCTGACTATCATATCCCTAAAAAAATACACTTCTCAGACTTATAATCAAACATTCAAACTTCACTCGATTATATGGTTTCAAGAATGGAAAACAAGTGCATCCAAAATCTTTCATTAAGTGATAATCTAGAATTTTATTATACAAACCCTCAAAAGGCTTTTATTATGTAGAAATTACATTCACCAGTACATTATATATAATAATATATAATGTTTATTGATTATTGATTATTCACTCGCTGATATATAAAAGAAAGAATTATAATAATAATTACTAAAAAAACATAAAATAGAATATTAGAATTATTGAAAAATGATAAGTGTTCAAAAGGATATTTTTATCAATTTAAAACTAAAAGAAAGAATGGTAATCTTGTCACGTACAAAGATCTGAATATCAAAAGAATTATACCATGCCGGTTTTGGACATCAAGAAGATCAAGAGTTTGTTTCAAAAACAGTGATGCTAAAATGACGGCAACTCATATGACACATTAAACTAAGTCAAGACAGCAAGTTCAAGTCTAGTAGAAGACATAAATTTAGCAATTATTTTCGAATATATGTAGGTTTTATTTAGTTTTGATTTGTTGTTAGGGTTGTTAAAAGATTTGATTTTGTTTTGATTTGCTTAGTAGTGTTTATAGGTTTTTAAATTTAAATCAAATCTGATATAATCTAATAAGATCAAACCTAATTTAAATTAGTTATTTTAGGTTCTTTTAATTTAAATTGGTTATCGTATCTTTTAATTTTAGATTCATATCTAAGAAGATTTGGCCTATTTTTAGGCTAATTTGTTAAAGCCTTAAAGGTCTATTTAAATACTTTTTAATTTTTATGAGACAATTTACATAATTTTGTATGAATAAATTTTTGTAGTTGTTTTATACACATTTTTCAATGTCTATTCAATTGAGGTGAGTAATTTGCTTTGTTTGTTGCATGAAAAAATTTGAAGGATCCAACATAAGGTAATTCTTTAGTGTTAGGTCTTTCAATTTTCAGCCTTCTGATCTATAGATTGTCAAGGACAGATTCTTTCAAGGTCTAATAGGAAAAACCCTTCCGACTTCCGATGACCTAGGTTGCTAAGAATAGGTTTCTTAGGTAGCTTTTGGTGGAGAGACAGAGACGGAAAGACTGAGATTGAGAGATAGAGAATAAGAGACAGGTATTGAAATAAATTTCAGTATTCTGTTTGGTGCAAAGTGGGAGATAGAAATTGAAATAAGAATGAAACTCTAATTTAATTTGTACAAAGGGTAAAATTAAAATTAATTAATTGAAATGATGATATTTTAGGTATAAAATGTTATTAAAGTTTCAGTCTCCATTTCTAAAAATTTTAGTCCCCTATGTCCCTACTTTTTGGAGGTACTGAAATACTGAAATTTTAGGGACAGAGATAGAAATTTTAGTATCAGTCTCTGAACCAACAAACATGATACTGAGTCTCAGTCCCCCAGTCTCTGTCTCAGTATCTCAAAACAAACACTACCTTAAAGGTATAATAAAAAAAAACCTTTTTATTTATCTGTGTTTTCGCGGGGATTTGGATTCTCTAAAGTTTGAATTTCACTTTAAAGAGTAAAGTGTGATCTCCCACCATTTATTTTATAGGTGAGACCAAGAATAAATATGAGATAAAAACCATTTAAAAATAGAAGATCACACTTTACCCTCTAGAGTACAAATTTAAAATTTAGAGAATCCAAATTCTTCCACCGTATCTTTTTTTATTTTTTCCAATTTCATCCCTCTTTTCTTATTTATTCGTTTTTCGTTCTATCTTTTTTTTTTTTATCATTTCTTATCATTCATTTGTTCATCCGTGTTTTCTTAGTCTTTCATTCTTCTTCCATTAATTTTTGTATCAACAAATCTCAACATAAATAATCATTAAATACTAAGTTATGTATGCTTGATTACATAATACTTCCTTAAAAAATAGTTAAGAAGAAAAGATATATATGTTAGCATGTTTGGCATCAGAATGTAATCAATTGTAGAATAATATAATTATAATAATTTAAATTATTAAATTATTAATTATTGATAATTGACTCACTAAAATATAAGAAAGAATCATAATAATAATTACTAAAAAGACATGAAATACAAATTAAAATTATTGACAAATCTCAACATAAATAATTATTAAATATTAATTTATGTACGATTGATTACATAATACTTAAAAAAATCGATAAGAAGAACAAAGTATATAAACTGACACCAAAATGTGCTATGTCAGCATGTTTGACGTCAGAATATAACCCGTTATAAAATAATATAATAATAATAATTAAAATTATTGAGTTATTGATTATTGAAT
>NC_029788.2:117236780-117246448 GCF_000816755.2 Arachis ipaensis | reverse complement strand
ATTTTATATAAAAAATTTAAATAATAATAAAAAGATATGTTAATTAAATTCTAAAAAAAAAACTCATTTCATTATTTTTATCTAAAGCTAATAATTGAGAATAATTAAAAGATGCATATATATTCGAATGCATGTACATAAGTATATATTGTTGGTTCACAGGTTCTCCTACTATATATCTGGAACTGGTGGTGCTGGTCCAGCCGTGTTGCTTGGTAGCCTCTTCTTGTTGGGGGAGGAAGTAGTTGCATATAGCAAAGGTTGGTGTCTACATACTTTCTCTACATTATATTTCATTTCATAATTAAAGTTTAAAAATTTTATAAATGATAGACGCCTATTTAATTAGGATAGGATTATGCTACGTATATATTAAAATCAGTTATCAAAGTCAATCACCAGTATAAAATATATGTTGGAATACAAATATACTTTGAAAAAAAATTAACCACACATATATATACACAAATATATTAGTAACTGATTTTAGTGTACAAATAGCATTTTTGGTTGAAAAGAAAAACACATATAAATTGATACCAGAATATGTCACGTCAGTATACTTAGTGCCAGAATATAACCCATTGTAAAATAATATAATGATTATTGATTATTGATGATTTACTCATTGAAATATAAAAAATTTATAATAATTATTAAAAATATATAAAATAAAATATTAGAATTATTAAAAAATTTAACATAAAAAATTATTAAATATTAATTTGTATGATTGATCATGATACTTTTTTTAAAAATGGTTAAGAAAAACGTATGTAAACTAGCATCAGAATGCATTATGTCAATATGTTTGGCGCTAGAATGTAATTCAGTTGTAAAATAATATAATGATAATGATTAAAATTATCAAATTATTGATTAGTGATGATTGACTCAATGAAATATAAGAAAGAATCGTAATAATAATAATTAGGGTTAAGTACGAAAATCGTTCCTAAGGTCTGGGGCGAAAATCAAATTCGTCCCCGTCCTTTTTTTGGTTATTAAAATCCTCCCGAACGCTTAGAAACACTTTAAAATCATCCTCCCCTTCTTAAAACAAAATTTTTGGACACTTTTGCCCTTTTAGTCGTTATTGTCCGTTGGAGCTTTTAATGAATAAAGTTAATTTATTTGTTTATTTATTTATTTTTATAAACTATTGGTTTGGGGAGGGTTGGGATTAAATCAGAGCAGTCATCTCTAACCAACGAAGCAGAGCAGGAGTTAAGGCTTTTGAAGGTGAGTGGAGCCATGGCTGCCGAGAGCTCACGGTCGTGTCGGAGTCGGTCGTCTGCGCAGAAGAGGGAACTTGTGTGTGGACATGGGGAGAGACCCGTGCTTAGAATTTCGGGAACGAAGAACAATCCTGGGCGACGATTTTGGGGGTGTGTCTACTATGAAGTTAGGGTTTTAAGTTTCTGTAGGTGGGTGATGGCAATGTATTATTTGTTCTGGGCTCTGACTCTGGTGGGTTGCTGCAGATCCAAGAGGAGTGTGATTTCTTCCAATGGACAGACCCAGAAGCAGAGAGTGAGGATCCTCATGTTGCAAGGATGAAGAGGAAAGTTGCGACCCTGAAAGCAAAAGTGAGGGACATTGAGTGGAAGTTCAAGGTTGCTGCAGTGTTAGGGATTCTTGGATGGGTTGTTTTATTTTGCTTCTGGTCGCAGATTTGGTTCAATCAGAGGGAGGGGGTAGCTTGTGTGATGCCATTGAAGTATGGTTGATGAAATTAGGGGAGAGTTTAGGGTTCAGTTTGCATTTATTTGATTGGGTCTGAGTTATGTAAATTGAGTTGTACTGGGTCTTGAATGAACATCTAGGGTTGGTTTAGGGTTTTGGTGATTAATTTTGTGAGTGAAATGATGTCCTTGTAATTTGACAATTAATTGGAAAGAAAAATTTATCTGTTAGCCTAGAAATTGTGACTGAAGAGTTCTGTTAATCAAGTTTACAGTATATCAACTAAAAGGTGGAAATTCATTAAATAGAACCAGAATAAATTAGGCAGAACACAACTATGTGTAATTCATTAATAAGCATAGGAAAATAACACCAAAAGGTGGATACTTCAGTCACCATCAATTCCATTACATGGACACAGAACAAAATATAGTCTTTAGGCTTAAGGAAACAACAATAAAAGCTGGATTCTAGGACATCCAGAAATCTAGAGCAACTCTGTTGTTCACTAAGAAAGATGAATCATAAACCATGTTGTGTAGTTTTCAAACAAACCAAAAAAAGTGTCACAAACATTGTGTCTATTCAATCAACAGTACATTAATAACAGCATAAAACTCAAATTTTCACAATAGTCTAAAGTTTTCCCCAAAGTCTTGGTAGAAGTTTAGCCATGAGCCTCAGCTTTCTTGGAGATACATGAAGTGAAATTCTGTGACTGAAGGAGACAGCCCTGGCTGGTTGGCTGGAGCTGGCTGCACCCTTCTCTTTTGGTGCTGGTGGTTGCTGTGTAAGGCTTCTGGTGGGCTTTCTCTTGGGCCTTCGGTGGAGAGTACCTGCTGGTGGACTGTTGGGCCTAGTTGAGGATGATGTGGGCTTGGACCTGGAATGGGTTGAGTTGGGTTGAGAAGAGGTGGTGGCTAAGATGATGCTCTAGACCTGGTGGACCTCCTCATACCTCCACTTGCAGATTGCATGTCAGGCTGTGATGAAGTCTTAGAACTGGTTATGGGTCTACTAGATGAAGGCTTCCTCCCTCCTCTGGTTCTCTTGCTAGCAGCTTGCCTAGGTTGTTGGGCCTGAAACACATTAAAAAATGCAGTTGATGAAAAAATAAAATTGTAACCCTAACATACATGATGTACACACACACATCCAGGGATGGCTTCTTGCATCCTCCCCTCTTGTGTCCGAATTCACCACAGTTTGAGCACCTCTGGATTTGTCCCCTCCTAGACAAGTGGGACTGGCTGTTGTCCGGAGCCTCATCTGGTCCTCTCTTCCTCTTCTTGACTGGTCTGTGGCTAGGCTCTTGATAAGGAGGGGGCATGACATCATTAAAGTTGGTTTTCTCCCACAAATCTGGGCCATTTAGAGGATTAATCACTGAATCATAGCACTTGACATATGCAGGCTTCTTGTAGCAGTCATCAACAAATGCATCTATGTCAAGGCCCTTAAAATTGATGCAGCTTATGGCATGTGTGCAAGGAATACCACTAAGCTGCCACTTCCTACAACAGCAAATTTAGATCGGATATCGACTAGCTTCATTGTTATCATCATCCTCGCTATCCTCTTTATCTGAACCACCACCCACTTCATAGTCCACATCAACTTCATCACTATTGAACCCTTCCTCATCACTGAAATCACCTCCTGCAACCCCTTTTCCTTTATCAACCCGATCACCATCCGTCTCACCTCTTACTTCATCAAATCCGCTCTCATCATCGTACTCCTCTTCACTGTCTGTAAACATCACATCATCTGCACTGTCAACCTCACCATCAGATGGAATGAAATCCCAATCATCACTATCATCGTCACTATTCGATTTAACATGCTCCTCCGGGTTCAATTTATCTCCCTCGTTAACCTTGTCCGCATTGTCCCTTTCCACCTCCTGACCCTGTTCACCCTGAAAAATCACCAACTGATTCTGATTATGTACCTCTTCATCATTGCCCCTCTCTGCCTCCTGACCCTGTTCCTTGGGCCTCCAACATCAAGAAACCCTACTTCAGGAAATTCTTCAGCATCCTCAACCTTATGGACCACGTAGAGCTCAATATGACCCCTCTTCCCTGCTATTTTACACATCTCAATGGCATCTCTGTCTCCCTTAAATAACTTCAAATCCTTCTCTAACCATTCAGAACTTAGGTCCTTATACCAGAAAGCTGAAATCTTTTCTTTTGTGTACCCAAACTGTCCCACCTCAGCATATGCCTCAAAAACAGACCAGCAATCCATATCAACATCTTCGATCACTGTCTTTTCTCCCCTATATACTCCAATGTACCATTGTCATATCCAAATCTACCACCATGGTAAACAGTCAGGTTAAAGGTTTCCATCACCTAAAACCTACAAACAAAAATCACACCCAACTCCCATTTGTAAACCAACAAATACCCTTGACACATTATTAAGTTCAAGCTCCAAAAAATCGAAACAAATGCTGCACACGTACCTGGTTTGAGATGACTGCCACGAGAACGAGCTCCTCTCCCACTCTTTTCCACGCAATGCAAACGCAGTGACACTACTCCTCAGGCCAGCCCTCACTCTGTTAGGGCATCATTGAAGGTGAAGGATCAGTTTTCCCTTGTGTAACGTTACTCAGAGAATGAAGCCCTTTCGCGGGAATAAAACACGAAGCGTCAAAGGGCTCAGGGGGCAAAATTGTAATTAAAATTTTTTTAATGCACTTGAGGATGATTTTAAAGTGTTTCTAAGCGTTCGGGATGATTTTAATAGCAAAAAAAGGTCGAGGACGAATTTGATTTTCACCCCTTACCTTAGGGACGATTTTAGTACTTAACCCTAATAATTACTAAAAAATATAAAATAAAATATTAGAATTATTGACAAATCTTAATATAAACAATTACAAAATAGTTGAAAAAGAAAATGTTTATAAATTGGCACCAGAATATATTACCTCAATATATTTAGTGGCAGAATACAATCTGTTCTAAAATAATATAATATTTATTTTGTTTATAAAAAAAATATAATAATTATTTTGTGGCATCTTTTTCATTTAATTAACTTGTGTTTAGCATGTGTCAATGAAATTAATTTTGTTATGCGGACAAGTACATATAACTAAATCCAAAGTCGTAGTCTCAACTATGAATTAATGGCTTGAAAAAATAATATAATAAGTTTTACTTCCATCTCCATCCTTTGGATTCTTAAATGAAATCTTTAATTGAATAACCATATCGAAACTCCTTATTTTCCATTTTTTTGTTTTGTTTTGTTCTTCCCCAATCAGAGAGTAACGGTAGCATGATCTATGCTGGGACGGTTACCAATTTGAACGTTCCACCACTCAGCTGAGGAATCCACCGCCGCCGCAGTCCTCCCTTCCAAAGATCCAGGTTGGCTACTCTATTCTCTCACATCTGAATCAATTTCAGAAATTATTAATTCGACTGAGATTTGAATTTTGATTCATTGAACTGTTACACATCCAAATCTATCTGAATCTGACTGAAATTTGTTTTGTACAATTAGTGAATGAAATTTCTTCTTGTAATCCCCTGTACACCTCCACGTACTCACATTCTCTATTAAATCTATCAGAATCTTTTTCTTTTCCTTCTGAAATATGAGACGTGGAAGAAATTAAAGGGTCTTCTTCGTGTGAAAAAAATAAAAAGAAAATTAAGCTTATCTATTTTTCTTCATGGTGAGTGTATTCACTACTTGGATCTATGCATCTACCTTGAGAAGTGGATTGTAATGGATATGGATTGTGGAGGAAAAGAAGATATTAGGGCAAACTCAAATTGGTAAATTAGAAACTAAGAATTTCATTTTAGGGTGGTGACATGCTTATTGCTTAGAGACTAGAGTTAATTAAGATCCAGCATGTATAGCAAGACAACAAATTAAGTCAATTTTGAAGTTCTCCATGCTAGTACATCATTGTGTCTTTTTGTATCATTGCTTTTCTGGTTTACTAATATAAAACAAAAATGATTAACTTGCGCAGTTTTATTAGATTTAGACTTGATTTGGTAAAGGATTTTTTAGAGAGGTGCACCTCATCATTTGTTTGGTAATTAAGAAGATCGCGTGCTTGCCCTTGCCGTTTTTAAAGGTTAGCGATGCACTTAAAGAGGTGTTTTTCATTGTACTTCTCAAAATTAGAAAGTCTATTGTAACTTTATATATTAACAGATATCCAATTTTTTTTATATTAATATTATTATGTTTTTTTTTTTTTTTTTTAAACATTTTATGAAAGACAATTGTTGTTCTTTGGTACTTATTGTATGTCATTTTTACTTTTTAGTTTGATTTATCAAATATAGGTATTACAAGTTTTAAAAGACTATCTTTCAAAAGTAGCTTTAATAAACTACTTTCCAAAAGTAAAAAATTTACCAGACCGGCTTTTACTAATTAAACATGTTATTGGATAAAACAACTTAATACCTGTAAGCTAGTATGTTTCCCTTCAGCGTTTATACATTTACATCCATCATCTATCATAGTCATCATCTTCTTCTCTACATCCATATCTTCTTTTATACCTCCTATATATATATCCATAAATCTTAAAATATTTATCATCTTGACTAATTTCATATTTGTATTATTTCACAAATTTAATAAATAAAAAGTGGATCAACATGTATGCTAGTGCATTTTAATTCACTAGTTAACAAAAAAGGGGATTGGAGTGTTTTGGATTTTTGGTTTCCAAATTCTTTCTTTCCAATTCTATGCCTCAATTTAACTACCCATAATGTCCATAAAGCAACTTCTTATCATCATGTATGCAATTTTCAACTACAGCACTTATTAAACAAATTATGCAGGGTTTTCATTTATTTTTATCCCATGCTACTTTTAAATAGTCTTCTCACCATTTGAAGATATCTAACTTGTTTATTACTCCGAGTTAACTGTATTCATATTGATAAAAAAAAAAATGATGGCTTGACAAGCACTGGCGTGTCTGTTACATAAAAGAATGGTGCGAGTCGCATTGCATTTATGTTAACTGAAACCAACACATTTTGCTTGCCATTGTAGATTGGCGAGGAAGAGAAAAGCATAATGAAGGTAAATTCCGGTAGAGGGCGAAAAGTGTGCTTGGTGGTAACAGGTGTTGTGATAGCAATCGTCTTGCTAATAGTGATACTAGCAATGACAGTCTTCAAAGCCAAGCATCCTGTCAACACAGTTGACTCACTAAGGCTACAGGACTTGAAGGTGAGCTTAGATATCGCTCGACTAAGTGTCGATTTGAACGTGACACTCGACGTGGATGTCTCAGTGAAGAACCCAAACAAGGTGGGATTCAAGTACTCAGATAGCTCTGCTCAGCTCAATTACAGAGGGCAACAGGTGGGTGAAGTCCCTATACCTGCTGGAGAGATTTCTTCTGATGAAACCAAAGGATTCAACCTCACACTCACTATCATGGCGGACCGGTTGCTTTCGAATTCTCAGGTTTACTCAGATGTCATATCTGGTTCATTGCCCCTCAGCACTTTCGTGAGAATGTCAGGTAAAGTTAGCATCTTAGGATTTATCAAAGTTCATGTGGTTTCTTCCACAACTTGTGATTTTGCTGTGAATCTTTCTAATAGGACAGTTGGCCACCAAGAGTGCCAATACAAGACAAAGCTTTGATTATTTGTTTCCAGTTTAGGGGTGAAGTGAATATCTAGGACTTAATATAGTAGACTATGTAAATTTTAGTTAATTTTTATATCATTTATCATTTATTATAATTATTGGTGTACGTGCAATACGATTGTAATTAGTTATTATAAGGAAAATAAGAGTTTCAAAAAAGTTAAAGAATAAGTGCAACTTGTAACAATACAATATTAATTTTTTTTTTATAATTTCAATCGAATAAAAAAATTTTCATGTTGTATAATCGGAAGTATTACAATTAAGTAAACAGAACAAAAAATATCTAAATTAAAAATTATAACTTTAATCAATTTTAATTATAAAAAATTGAACAAATTATAGTTGTACTTAGAGTCCACCTTGGAAGAGGATAAGTGGATAACCCTAGGCTTGAAGAATCAATACACAAAAATACAGACAAAAGGAACTTGGGACATGTGTTACATTTTGTGGTGATTAAGATTAACTGAATATGGCCAAGTTGAATAGTGTCAATGAAATTAAGTTTCCAAATCAGGACAATGAAGCTGTGGTCCATTTTCATTCGCACATATACTAAGAACAAACATTACACGGAAACGTGACTATTGGGGGAAGAAAAATAAAGGTTATTTTCTCATTTATTTGAACATTATAAGTTAAACATTATGCTATGTCTTTTCTTAACACAAATAAAATCTAAAATTAAATTAAAAAAAAAAACTGTGTGTAAGAATGTGGACTACATTAAAATTTAATGATATATAACAAAGTAAATAGTGTCTCCATAGGAATAGGATACAATAATTTTGTTATGCTCAGAGAATGTTTTCTAGCCAGAAGAAAATCTAGTTTCCAATAGGAATGCTGAGGCATTTTTGTTTTGCTGCTTCTTATCAAGCACATATTCTGAAGATGACAGACACATTCTCTCTTTAATATCTGTTTGATATTTTCTTATAATTCTGACAAAAAAAATTATCAACTTAAATATTCTCAAATCCCAATTCATGTTATTAAGAATTAATTTTAGTTGGAAGCAATGAACAAGCATAGGATTGAAACACAAGACTAGACCATGAAAAATGAAGTTCTTCAATTGATTCAAGAACACAGAGAAGAGCAGGTCATAAAAAAAATTGAGAAGTGAGAACAACAACATTGGATCATATTTATCTTGCAACATTTTTGAAATTTCAAATTGAAGGAGAATTACTAAGATGATATTGATAATATTGATATTAAGTTCTGCATTTTTTCTAAGAATGAATTATTAAAGAGTAACACAAACATTCAAGTTTGTCAAAAATCATAGTACAAATACCATATAACTCAAACAAAAGAAAGAGGATTTACAGAAAGAGAACTGAAAACCTATGACTCCATTGATGAATTTGGATTCTACTCAACGTGACAAGGCAAGAAGAGTTCCATGTTTGGATTTGGAAGGTGGATTTTCTTCAATGAACTTCTGCAACCCTTTCTCACCACCAGGAAACCCACCAGTTAGCCCCATCATTTCCTTCTCAAAAGCATCTTCTGATACCTCAAAGTTCTCTTCCTCCTCCTCCTCCTCTTCGCCACCACTATCCGGTTGCAGCCGCGGTTGCGCTTGTTGCCGGCTTTCAACCACTTGCCTTTCAAGCTCTTGTTGAAGACCTTTTTCTCCATTGCATATCCCTCTCCCTCCCATGATCTCAACTATGTTGAACTTGGCATGAGGTTCAAAACTTGGTTTGTTGTGATGATATGAAGGGTGCTTTAGAGGGTAGTGTGTGAGGTTATGATCTTGGCCTAGGAACTGAGTTCTTAGAAGAGAACCATGATGGAAGCCATAAAGGGTTGCAAGAGAAGCCATTCTCTTTATTTTCAACTGCGTTTTATTATGATAAAGAGAAGCATGCTAGTTGTTGATATAAACATACATGAGATATATTAATGTTTGCAAAGAAACAAAAACTAAATGGAAAAGATTTGACATTTAATTCTAACCACAAATTAGTTTCGTACACAGTACATACACATACATGGTTTGTGGTTCATTTTAGCTGCACAAGTATGGTTTGACAAGTAACATGCAAATTTGAAAGAAGCTGAATGAATTGGTGATGATCCAAGTGTTAAGATTCTGAGATAAAATATCTACTATGGTTTTATGACTTTATATAATTTTGATAAGCTTGTCTATGTTTTTATCTTTTTTTTTTTTTACTAAAAACTAATCAGTTTATTAAGATTATATTAGAAAATATCTAAAAAAAAAAAAAAATGTTTTCTTTTAAAAAAATAAGTATTTTTTATCAGTTTACTATGAATATCTAGCATATTTTTTG
>NC_029788.2:117224226-117236498 GCF_000816755.2 Arachis ipaensis | reverse complement strand
CCTTTTTGTAAAAAAAAAAAAAATCTATAAAAGATTTTATTAGAATTATTTGACCCTAAAATAGTTATCCCAAAAAGATAAAACTAATCAACACTTGTAAAGACCATACAAAATTACCGACCATATATTTATATTTGCAAAATTTTTAACATAATAAATCATTAAATCAAACTATTTTGTTGATATGTTAATACATGAATAAATATTTAAAATCTTTTTCACAAAATACATAGAAATTTTTTTTAATCCTTAGATATTCGTAGAAGCAAAACTCACAATATTCTCTCTTCATTCTCAGCATTCAAACGCCATGCATGCTCAAAGAAAATATTGGCAAAACTAAATGAACAAACCATACATCAAACATGAATATCACTTGACCTCAAGAAAAGTTAGTCTAATTTACCCTAACAATTTTTTTTTAATCATAATGAATAGAAGACCAATAGAGCCTCTGGGCAGAATATGATATGGAAGATATACAGTTAAAAGAATTGAAGGAAAATAGAGAAAACTTATGGGAAAAAAACAATTCTCCATTTACAATTAGAGATTCTAAACATCTACAGAACATTCTCAGCCATTAACATAATAACAGACATTCATTTCCATTCTACATAGTTACAAATATGGTGTAATAGTACTACTAATTTTGAAACTCACTTCAATTCTTTTCTTACACTATTGAGCTATGGTTCCTTACTTCAGCTACTGGTGGGAGGAACATGTGAATTCTCAATAAGCATCTCAAGTCTCTGGTCACAAATAATCACAGAAATCAGTAAGTAAAGAGAATTTTTCAAACAGAACAAATAAATATAAATTCTTTAATAGATAGAATCCATGCTATATTAAGAGAAGGGAAAACAGACCTTTACTGATTTGTTGACTTCTTCAAGTTTATTAAGCAGCAATCCTCCGGGTGATCTGCGGTCTAGAGCGGAATAGGCCACACCCGGTGTCTGCAGATGAGAGTATGATAGTGTTTTATATGAGAAAAATTCAAGCATTGTAGAGCTCTTAGAACTATATGCTGCAACATTTTCAGAAAAAATGGCTGTTATATTATACCTTCCAACTTTTTGATGGTGATCTCATAACAACTGATCCCTCAGTTGCTGCAGGCATATGATCCATGTTTTCCACATTTGTGCTCGGAGCAGTCAACTTCCTCCGTACATCTCGCAAACTCTTTGATGCTTCTGTTACAATAACCTGCAGATCAATTCCAGTCCTTCATGATCCCCCCCTTTTAGTGTTATAAAGTGGAAAAAACCACTACTGTTAAAAAAGAAATTGTATGTATGGGATCATATTTTGTGTCACCTTTCTGAAAATATCAGGATCAGAAATTCCTTGAATCTGTAGTTCATCTACAAGTGCTGCTTTTCCACGTGCAATACTTTCGACACGGAAAGTACGGATTCCATATATAGACTGCAGGCAACCTTGTAAAAGAACGGGGAAGAAAATTGTTGGAGTGCATATTGAACATCAAGTAGATGAGGTTTCAACAAGAAGATCAAAGCTAGGACTTTGTCCATTTTAAACACAATTGTTACTTCTCTTAATTTGAATGATATAAAACATCCTAACACACAACTTATAAGGTGATAATACAACAGCAACAACAACAAACAACAACAAAACCTTATCCAACTAGGTAGGGTCAGCTATATGGATCAAACGACACCATTGGATCCTATCATGTATCATGTCTACAGTGAAACTGTTGACACGTAATAAGGTGATAAAGGTTCGTAATTTAAACAAAGCATGGCAAGGAAATGATTTGGTAAATAAGGTCTGCATGAGTACCTTGTTCAATAATAATATCGATCACCAGAGAAAGAGGTATATGCCTCTCAATCGTCACCGTCCCCCAGAAGGGTATATATGAAGGCCTTGACACCTTACAAACAAAGGTTGAGAAAAATAGTCACCTATCATTTCTCATTTCATTTCCCGTATTACAAACTCATGATCATACAACACTATTAATGCATACCTTGTAAACTATTTCGGTAGGAGTGATGTATAATCTACGAGAGGACAAATCCTTCCGAAGCACATACCGCCTGATTGGCAGGTAAAGCAACATAATAAGGCCAACACCCCAAGCCAAAGCCAGGAGCAATGATATAGATAGCCATATGACCGTATCATATTTAAGGCTATTGCTTGCGAGTTCTTCGAAGGATGCCGAATACAGTATCTGTTCCAAATAATCTTCTTGCCCTTTATCATCATCACCTGATTCGGACATAGGTTCTGCAAGTATCTGATCTTTTTGTGACCTCAGTTCTGGGAGGCCATCTGCATGACCCATCAACATCTCTTCCAATGATGATCCACTATTAAACAATAAAGGGTCACATATAGCAAAAGATTAGGTCCAAAAGTACTATAAAATCTTTTCTCCTCGTTCAAGAAGTACACACACAGAACATTTTGACATACAAACTTCCAAAGTTTTCTACATAGAGACATGGCGAGCATTCGCGCACATACACACATAGTTGAGTTTTTTCTTTTGCATTTTTTCTGATCAGTAATCTCCTAGTTACAGAGACACTTATGCCGAACAAGTATCATTGAGGGTTAGTTTTCTTTCTTAGGACCTAATCTTTTACTGTTCTTGCAGTTGCTTCAGTAGAGAGGTGTAAGGGTTTATGCAGCATATGATCACACTGACTTAGCTGAACTGAATTGAATTGCATTATAAAGAATACAGAAAACTCATAGCACTAGTTTCCAAGAAGCTTACCAGTAATTCTTCTTTTTTAAATGTATTTACACATCTAAAAAAAATTGAAAATAACTTGACATCTTTCCCACACTATTATCATTCAAGACAAAAAATGACAACAAAATGCAATAGCTAAATCAAACAACAAAACCATCTTCACATAACTAAGTAAGAAAAAGGGGAGGGAGGGGGCGATTAGAAAAATGAAATAAACACAAACAGCATGGAACGAGTTGTCACTTGTCTCAGAAGCACGAATTGAAGTTGGTATCAAGTTTCCTTCTTTACCAAACAGCTATATAGTAATTATAAAGAAAAAAAAAGAAAAGATTACTACGAATTCTTCAAGTAAAGTGAAATGGGGGTATGAATATGATGAGAAAGGTGAGAACTTTACCTTGGAGTTGGGGGAAAAGAGCACCAAACGTTCAACTCAAAGTGAAGTGGAGTTTCCAGAAACAAGAACGATGTAAGGAGCTTAGGCTTAGAGTTGGCAGCTAAGGAACACGTGCCAACCAAATTTGGACACAAATATATGTTTCTTAACGATGTACACTCAAATTAAAATCAGGAACTAAAGTAAGTTATTAATATAAAATATATATTAAAAATAAATTAATTTTAGTATATAAATAATATTTTTTATTTTTTTAATGTGAAAATTATAATTTTTTTTCCTAAGCTATATATAAAAAGAATGGATTACTTAAAGAACTTATCTTTGACTTTATATTAATATCGACTATCGAATAATTTTTACCGTATCATCTAGAAATTAAAAGATAAGTTATGTTTTATTGTCTATGAGTATATCATAAATATATTTTATATATTTTTTTAATACATAAAATAATAACATTTTTAATTAATACAATATAGTTTTAGTTATATAAAAATAAAATTTTAAAAACATATTAAATACAGTTTAAAATTACCTAGATATTTTTAGAGTTTTATATCTAGAACAATACAATTTATACAACAAAATTAATTATTTAAAATTTATACTATATATTCAGATGAATTTAATTTTAGTATACTAATAATATAAAAAAATTTATATAATCATTCAGTTATATTTATGTATTTAAATTTTTTTAAAAATTTAAGAACAAAATAAAACTTAGGAGTATTTTTAAAATTTTTATCAATCTTTAAAAAAATAAAAAATATATACTTTACTCTTGTTTTTTTAAAAAAAATGTTATTACACTAGTTTTTCTTTTTTCTTTTCTTTCTCTTTTTTCTTTCTTTTTTTGGGTAGTGATTACTACACTAGGTCGGTTAACCCATTATTTTGTTTTCTTTTAATAATTTGTGGGGACTAGATGTAAAATTGTAATTGGTAGAAAACCGTTTAACGGTTCGAAAAGCTGACTAGGCCATACGTCACCGTTTCGATACACATCGAGCATATTCTCTTTCCTCCTTTGCGTTTTCAACATTCTCTCTCTCTACTCCGCCATTGATTTTCCACGAATTTCTCTCGCTAGCTTCAAGTCCCTTCCTTCACCACAACACTTTCATTCTCCCTTTCTTGTTGATTTCTTCAAGGTACATTTTCCCTTATGAACAGTCTCTTACTTTTTACGCCATCAAGATTATTCCATTTTTCTTCAATTGTTTCTATATCTATATGTAAAGTCTGAATTTTTTGGGTAATCGAGATTGGAAAAACAACAAGGGGCCAAAACTGGTATCTGTGAGTGCCAATTAGGTGTGTTTTGGTTTTGAAATGAGTCCTGATTTTTTCTGATTCTCTTTTTGGTCTGACTTTTTTTAATGGTTTCTTTATTAGTGGTCACTGATCAATTTTTTTTTCAATAGAAATGAAAAAGCAGATAAAAAATTACTGATGAGTATTAATTAATTTTTATTATAATCTATGGTTTAAGACATAAATGCAGGCTAATGTTTGTTCTCTATGACAGTTAAAGCAATTAAAGTGATTTTTCTGAGGTAGGATGAGATTTTGCTTTTGAACCTGAAAATCAGATGGAAAAGAAACAGCATATTGCAATTTTCACCACTGCCAGCCTTCCATGGCTAACAGGAACAGCTGTGAACCCTTTGTTTCGCGCTGCATATTTTGCCAAAGATGGGAAAAGAGATGTAGTTTTGGGGATCCCTTGGCTATCTTTGAAAGATCAAGGATTAGTATACCCCAACAAGATTACATATGCTTCACCCTCGGAGCAAGAGCAATATATCCGTAAATGGCTCGAAGAGAGAATCGATTTTGTGCCAAAGTTTAACATAGAGTTTTATCCAGCAAAGGTGATGATTCCTCTCATTGTTTTTACTATTTCCCTTTAATAGGGATAATTGCAAGTTAACACACAAAATCAACATAAATGACATGCAGATGTGCAATTTGGAGATCAGAAGCTGTTGGCCATCATGAAAATATATGCTTTTTTTCTCTTTAAATGGTTTATAAAGGATGTTTTAAATGGGGATATGCGATCTTTCATCACTGATATTTTCGTACCAATATGTTTGTCTCTCAAGTCATCCGATCCATAGATTGTAACCATCTATCACTGTTTAGAATTCTTCCATTTCTGTTCCTATTTGCTTTTGTAACCAGCTATCACGATGTCTTATTGCTGTATAGTGTTGCTAATTTATGATTTAGTAAGTAGTTGCTAATGCATGATTCATTTATAATGTAGTTTTCGAGAGATAAAAGGAGCATTCTTCCCGTGGGAGATATTTCAGAAATTGTCCCAGATGAAGAGGCAGATATTGCTGTTCTTGAGGAGCCCGAGCACCTGACATGGTATCACCATGGGAAAAGATGGAAGACTAAATTCAGGCTAGTTGTAGGAATTATTCACACAAATTATCTGGAATATGTGAAGCGAGAGAAGAATGGAACTGTGCAAGCATTTCTGCTGAAATATCTAAACAACTGGGTTGTTGGTATATACTGTCACAAGGTAATTTATTATATCCTCAAGGCCTTACATAAAGAAAAAAGGTTTACACTTGCAAGCATTGCATGCTTGTTTTCTTGGAGTTAATTAGCTATATAATTTCAGGTAATTAGACTATCAGGTGCCACCCAGGATTACTCTGACTCCGTCATTTGTAATGTACATGGAGTTAATCCAAAATTCATTGCCATCGGCAAGAAAAAGAGGGAACAACAAAAGAATGGAGAGAAGGCCTTTACCAAAGGTGCATACTTTATTGGGAAGATGATATGGAGCAAAGGCTACAAGGAGCTGTTAAAACTTCTTCGTGTTCATCAAAAGGAATTAGCTGGGCTTGAGGTTGACTTAGTTGGCAGTGGAGAGGACTCCGGTGAAGTTAAAAAAGCTGCCGAAAAGTTGGAACTTCCAGTTAGAGTTCACCCGGCGCGTGATCACGCTGACCCTGAATTTCATGAGTAAGTTCCCTACTGATTTACTCGCCTTATGTTTTGGCTTCATTTTAGTTGAGATGATCTACGATAGAAGGTTTTGCTTATTGATAACATGATGTATTGTGGTGTGTATTTTGGAAAAAGAAAAAAATGGAAGTCTGATGTGATATTCATTGCTCAGTTGGATTTTTATCAAATTTATATATTAATTGTTATTATTTAGTTGGAAATTAATGAATTCAAAAAATTTACTCTATGAGATTTAGGCGATGGAGTTGGGAGAGAATTTCGTATTAATTCAGCTTTTCATAGGGGTTACTTTTCATCATCATGACTTATCGCCACACGCTATTGTGAGTTTGATTTTGAAAAAAGGGAGGGAAGGGAAGGATTTGAGGTATAAAACAGATTGAGCTTTCCACTTCAAGCACTTCTCTTCCCTTCATTTCCTTCCAAAATCAAAACTCACAAGAACACCCTTAGTGAGATGCAAATGTGTGTCATAATATGTTATAATTGATTCATCAAAATAAAATACAGAACTGCAATATTTTTGCAATCTCATGTCACTTCATAGTTGAGCTTCCTTTATTAAGAACATGTGTATATCAACATTTTTTTTTCTTTGTTGCAGTTACAAATTGTTTATAAATCCAAGCACAACAGATGTGGTTTGCACAACCACAGCTGAAGCTTTAGCAATGGGAAAAATCGTTGTGTGTGCCAACCACACCTCAAACGACTTTTTCAAGCAGTTTCCAAACTGTTGGACATTCAACGATGGCAATGAATTTGTTAAACTCATACATAAGGCACTGGCCTCCGAGCCTGCTCAACTCACTGACGCTCATATACATGACCTTTCTTGGGAGGCTGCCACCGAACGTTTTCTTAAGACTGCTGAAATTGACAAGCCCTTGGAGAGAAAACTGTCAAGAACTACTTCAAACTATATGTCTGCCACAATGAGTCTGCAGGAGAGGATGGAGGACGCATCAGCGTTTGTTCATCATGTGGCTTCCGGGAATGAAATTTCGCGAAGGATATTTGGTGCCATTCCAGATACCTTGGAACCAGATGAAGTGCAGCGCAAGGAACTTGGGATAACTGATACTCCCAAGAAAACTACTCCCAAGAAACAAGACGGTGCAACTTCAGATAGCTTGCAACCAGATGAAGTGCTACGCAAGGACCTTGGAACGAATAATACTCCCATGAAACAAGCCCAGGCAAATTGATATCGGGAGGTTTATAATTCGGCAAAATTCTTGTTCCTTGTTACTTGGGAAAAGGGAATTCTTGCCTGGAATTTTATTTGTAAAGGTGGCATCCTCGTATAGCATAGGCAGGTTTTAAATTAGTGCTGATTTAGGCTAAACCTTCTATGGCTATGAAAATGCTGCAAAATTAGTTTGTTCTAACTATTTCATTTGTTGGATGATTGTTGAGTTTCTCATTGTTTTTAGTTCAAAGCCAGTATAGTAAAAGGCACTAATAAAGCAGCCGCTTGAAATTTTGTTTTAATAATAAAGTTGAGTTAGTGTTAATGGGATTTATTTGAAATGTTTATGTTAGAAGTGATTATGACAAAGTATAGTTATCAAAACATAGTCCTGATGTTATTGTGAAGAGCAAGGGACCGATTGCCAAAAACTTATACTCACTAAATGAGCTTATGGAAGTTATCCCTTGGCTTTTGGCATGTTCTGCTGTCATTGATAAAGATCATTCAGTAAATATCATGAAATCTATTATATATTTCTATTACATATATAAAGAGAATTTCCTCTCTTATGGCAAATTTTGTTTTTTCTAAAATATTATTTTTCTTTTTATCTTATTGGTGAGATTTCAGATTTTATTCGTTTCTGATATCATAATAATCCAAATCCGAGTCGAACTAACCGTTGATTAGCCCTAATTTTGGACTCAATAATATACGCATTTTTCGAAAAGTAAAAAAAGATATAACCAATTAAGTTACAAATCTATGAATAATGCTATGGTGCATTATACCTTTCAAAGAAGAGTGAAAAACGAAAAAGGATCATGAACATGCCTATTTTCTCTACAGATTTAGTGAGAAACTTCACCTTGCACCAAATTCTATTCTTCGCCAAATAAATTCTCCAAATTTATATATCGTAAATTATTATCAAAATGAATAATCATATACATCTTATATGAATACAAAACAATTAGCAATTTGGACCTTAGGTTATCCTGCATTTCATTTGAGTTTGAGACTATCCATTGAACTCTCAACCCCTCTCTTGAATGTCTTTGGTTATAAAAAGAAAAAGAAAAAAAAGCAATAAAATAACAATGCTTCAAAAATATGCAACAACTTCTCGGTGAAAACTCGTATTTAGTTGTCTCCATATGAAGTTGATATTTGAGAATCGTTAGATGATTTGACAAGTTTGCCTAAATTATCATCTAATGGTTCTCAACTATGAACTTCACACGAAGACAGTAACTGCATGTAAGTGTTCACCTAATTTCTCTTAGTAGTTGATAACCAAAGTGTTTCTAGTAATGTCTTCTAAGAGAGATGAGTAATTTTTAAGTAGAGTCTATAGCATACATGTAAATCCTTATTTGACATGCATAGGGTTGGAATATCAATAATAGAAGTGCAGTTATCATTGAAATTAATTTAATGAAGTCAATAACAATTTGAGTGCAAAAAACATGCTATGGTATGACTTTGCCTAGCTAATAATTTCTTACCAAAAGAATCCAACACACAAATAAACAGCACTACCATGACTTTGGAAGATACAAGGAAGCAACATTATTCAACTAAATGAATCGACTTAATATGAAAGCTTCATCTATGTTTATAAACTTGAAAACCAAAAAAGCTAACAATGATAACTATTGATGAAAAGAGGTCATCAAACCTTTTGCTTCCCCTTTTTGAGTGTACTCAATTCTTCCTCAGCCTCTTGTAACTGATCCTTCAATTCTGATACTCTTCTCTCTAACCATTCTACTTGATCTCTATTAGATGATGGTTGGTAAGGTGTCAAAAAATGTCTTGAAAATCCTTTTAGAGCTTCAACCCCAGTAACCTATAAAGATCCCATAGTTGATCAAAGATTACTAAAAGTTCACAAAAGTCAGCTGAATTCAAAAGCAAAATTTTAGGTCCACTTTTGTTTTCGTTTTCGTTCTCAATATTTTCTATTTTTTAGATTTTGCGAACAAGAAGGCAAAAAGAAGACAGAATTAGAAAATAGGATATTATTGTCTTTAATGTTTTTACTTTTTCCTTCACAAAATCCTAGTTATTAACTCAAGGACATGAGAACTAACCTCTTCTGGGAGCAATGGCAGCTTGGTAATGTTAAAGTCGTCATATAACATGTAAAATTGATCAATATACTTTTGTTGCATTTTCATTCTCGCTTTAAGTAACTTGGATTCAACAACTACAAACATATAAAAAGCGGCAAGAATACTAATAAATTCATAATGCAAGACAGAGAAATTAAAAGTAGACATAATGAGATATCAAAGACATGGGAACACACTACCTTCGTCTTCAAAGATTACTTGGTTAATAACGATGTTGTGTGAGTCAATCTCGAACTTTGTAAGTTCCTGAACCAATCTCTCTGTTTCATATAATGAAAGGAACTCCGGAATACAAACGCAGACAAAAGTTGTCATGTCCTGTGATCAAGGAAAATAAGCAGATATGGTGATTGGAAAGCCTTCAACAGTTCAACTGGTTAAAATTTTATGCATTAACGATTCAATTTTACATAAATGGAGATACGAGGCCGAGCCTCGGTGCAATAGTAAAATTGTTGCATCGTGACCTGGAGGTCATAAGTTCAAACACCCTTCCACATGAGGGGATAAAATCTTACCGGATCTTTGAATTGCTTATTAACTTGTTCGATCACGTCCTTCATTCCTTCAAGCTTCCCAAGAACTGCATCTTCATTAAAATCATCATCCATTCCAAACATGCGAGTCATCTGTGATGAAAGAACAAAATTCGAATTATTCCATGACTGGTGAAGGCATGCAAACTCTGAACATATAATCCAAATAGTTTGGTGTTGGGAAATAGAATAGTCACAGACTCGTAGTTAAATCTGCATGGAATATACATATTTAAGGGTCCAGAATATTGAACTTTTCACAAATTGTTTAGTAGTCAAGGCAATAAAAGGAATTCATAAACCTTAATCATACCTGGTTAAATAAACCACCAAATTTATTTTTCAAGGACATCATTTTTCCAAGACCTTTCTCTAAAATTGATGGGAATTGCAAGAGTCGGAGTGTATGGCCAGTTGGAGCAGTATCAAAAACTATTATGGAATAATCCATTGTCTGCACCAATCTATATCGATTAAGATAGATCAATCCACAGTGAAGAGTAAAGAAACAGTTGAATTGAGTTAATAAGGGATGTTTAAATCAGAATAAAAAAATACTAGGAGCACCACACGTATTTAACAAACTTCTAGATGAATCAAGTATGCATTCAAGAGATTGGACTTTTCTTTTGCCAAATATCAGAAATGTCAATACAAATCAAGTGTCAAGATTCAACATTCTAAGCTTGGCAATAAATACATTCACTATTGTAATTTGTATATTCATAAATGTCCCATGAAATTGATGAGAAAATGTAATCCTCCATACTTCTATTCTTTCTGTTTGGCATTTGAAGGACTCCAATCCTCATATATGGGTTACCAACTAATTGATTCTACCGTCGTAAACATTACACACATGACATCAAAAATATCAATCATAATAATTCGATAGTAGACATAATATCAGGTCATATTTTCGTAGTTAAATAAAAAAAGATGACATCATTCTTACTTCAACATCTCAGCAAAGCTCATCGCCTCATCAATCCCAGGTATTGCACCTGCTAGCTCCGAGACCAGACCGTCCATCCCTTCAGAAGTGCCCACATCCTCATGCTCAACAGTGGGATCCACTTCCTACAATGGAAAACAATTAAGATAAAACTAACACCAAGATGAATGAAATAAAAATAAGATCATTTTGGATAACAAAAAAAACTCAAACAAACAATGATTCAAGTGTGAAGCACTCAGTAATTAATAAAAGGTCCAAGAGAGACAAATCATGTAACCTGAATTAGTAAAAGAGAAATAGTTAATCATTCAGATAAATAATTGACTCATCGATGATAACAGAATCATCATAGCTATACCCCAAAAAAAAAGGCTTTACTTTTCTACACTCATACAAAAAACTATTAATACCTAACCTAACAAGTAACAACATGGCTACACAATAGATCATACACAAAACTAAGCTTCACATGTTCTTCTTATATCACCAATCTCTCTCTGAACAATAAAGCGTGAAAATTGAATCCTTTACTAAACAGGAAAACCACTGCAACAACCTAAAAAGCATGAACATTGCGAACATTGCATATCTCATACACACCTATAAAAGGCACAACCACTATAAATCCACAAAACCACCAGTTCCAAAATAGAAAATAACAGCAGCAGCAACAAACAATACATAAAGTATGTGTTTTGCTTGGATAAACAATCAAAACCAACAAGCTTTCTTCTACAGATCTCAATTCAGGGAGCATAAGCAACTCCTCTTGCAAGTTGCAAATTCTCTTCACACAAGTCCCCATTCCCAGGGCCATTGATTCATTCAGCTTCGACTCAATTTCAGAAATTTGACCCAACAGCATGATAATCGAGTCCGAAAAAGGAAAACCACACACGAATAAGGCATAAAGCACTAAAATTGGGAAGCTCTAATCGGTACCATAGCATAGAGATTGGTGAAGCCATTGACCAAAGTTGGAGTCTTTGTGAATCGCTGTTGAAAAGCATCGCTGAGATTGTGAGCTGGGTCGGTGGAGATTATGAGAACAGAGTCGCGAACAGTGGCGAGAAGAATCGAGAGTATTGAGCTACATGTGGTTTTGCCAACGCCACCTTTGCCACCAACGAAGACCCATTTGAGAGTTTCTTGTTCTAGAATGTTCTGCACCGTTCCTTCTGGCAAACTCTGCTGATCCGCCATGGCCACACTGCTCCTGTGTTCTCTCTCCTCCTTTCTTTCTTTCTTTCTTTCTTTCTTTCTTTATGGGTTTGGTGTTGACTTGATTACGTCCCA
>NC_029788.2:117222055-117223946 GCF_000816755.2 Arachis ipaensis | reverse complement strand
GAAGAGCAAACAGAATTATCTTAAAAATTTTAGAGAATGCAGACTTAATTAAAGTACTTTATAATTTTTTTTTATAAGACACTTAGGAAAATGCGAGGGAATAATGTGAAGATAAATTATATTGTGAAATGATAAGAAAGAAAAGAAAGAAAGAATAAATAAAAAGAAAATGAGATAATTAAAGATATGGTGGTGAGCCCATTGAGATTCGCTTTCCAGAGATACATTGGCCACTCCAGGAGATGGTCGCACCTGTAAGACAGAGGTTGCTTACAGAGGTTATGACACTGAAAGCCAAACTCAGACAAAGGTTGCTGAGTTAAGTGAATATAATTCAATAAATAACCAAGAACAAAAGAATTAAAATAATCTAAAGAATCTTTGCCACAGGAGAGCAGAGGGCAGGAATGAAAAAATGTATTAATTAAAGGGATCTCTACCACAGTAGAGTAGAAAGCAAATATTGAAAAGAAATTGAATGATGTTGGGCCTTAGTGCCAAGTGTTTAGTGGGAACGGCGATACGTAACGCTCACTTGACACTATAAGGACGGGGATACGTAACGTTCATTGGAGACTGAAAGGAAGGTTACAGCTCAACGAGTACGGCGATGCATAACGCTCACTGGAGACCGAAAGGTAGTTTTCCCCTTGAGGACGGCGATATGTAACGTTCATGGAGGGGACGTTGGCTGAGATAAGAACGGTAGTACGAAACGCTTATCTCAAGATCAGTATCGGGAATCAGGCAACAAGCCGACACATGAGCTCATGACCTGTATAGGACTAGACATGCATCATACTTGTTTGCGCATATTTGTTTGTGATTGTGTTTTCTATGATTGTGTGTACTTGTGATTGAATTCTATGTTTTAATTGTTGAGTTGGATTATACTTTTTTGAGATCATAATGAAACGAACTTAATTTCTAACTCCGACCCTACTAAGAACTCCCTAGTTCTTACCCCCTATCTCCACCCTTTCCACTACAGCTGCGAAGGCTTAGTGCGGAGTTACAGGAGCATAGAAGATGATTTTCACAAGTTGAGTTTTTAGAATTTATTTTTCCATCGCTGGCTATTATTTTGATTTTTAGAGGGGGAGGACTTATAATTGAGATTATTTGAATAAGTCTATGTATATATTGCTATTTGAATATATATGTATTTTTGTGATTAAGAGGTTTAAGTAAAGACCCTTTTGTTTTTTTTATTAAAGTTTCGATTCGTGCTCACAAAGGCTCAATATTAAATAAAAATAGTATATAATAAAAGGAAAGTATATGGAATCAAAAGGTGATCAGCCAAAAAGTAAATAAAACCGTTTAATTAGAATCACTTTTTGAATAATATGTTTGAAAATTGCTCCTGGGATCACGGAGCACAAATCAAAACCCGATTTTTCATGGAGTCCAAACACATTTTGGCTGGTTTTTAGCTGATATACTTTTGGTTCCCTAGTTGTTCTCATAATAAAAAGGTTTAGAGATAAATAATGTTCGAACTTTTAATACGATCATGAGGTGTTAAAAGTTAGGGTGTTACATAAATTAATCGAATAATATATTTATTTGTCCCATTAAACAAATAGTCAGTTTATTGAAATTTAGATTCGTAGTTGGTTAGTTTTTAGTCTAACAAAAAAAATAGAAATTAAATAAGATTATATTATAAAATTATGATAACTAAAGTGAGATCATGCGAAGAGTGATAAATTAGTGATAATATATAGTATATTTTAGTAAGTATTATATTGTTTAGAAATTAATTAATATATATACAAACTAATATTAAATTTGATGTATTTTTTATTTAAAATATTTTGTAATACAAAAATTTTTAATATTAAAATTTACAAAATTATATCTTTATTTGTTGTTTTTTATTTTTGCA
>NC_029788.2:117218750-117222033 GCF_000816755.2 Arachis ipaensis | reverse complement strand
ATATGAAGATGTGTTTTAAATGAAATATGAAGATGAAGAAGAAGCAACAATAGAAGATGAGAAGAATAAAGAGGAAGAGTTTTGAATTATACAAAACTTATCAAAATGTAAATACATCGAAATTTTTAAAATACACTGGAAGTTTTCCAAAACACACCGAAACGAGAATGGAACAAATTCATCACAATAATAATTCAGATTCAGAATTCCTATTTTGCTACAAATGTATAAAAATATTTTTCAAGGTATTTTTTCTTCTTTTTTTTTCTTATTTCTTTCTTTCTTTTAGTTGAATGAATGTAGATTCATCATCTTCTAAATAATTTTGCAGCATTATGTATTTTTTTTCTTCTTTGTTTGATTTTTTTTTTATTCTTGTGAAGAGAGTAAAATAAAAAAAAATTTGAGAAGGTAAAATAAGAAGAAAAAGATGAATAAATAAAAAGAAAAAGATGACGATGAAAAAAGAAGAAGCAGGGCAGAAGATGATAAAGAGGAGGAAGACGAAGATGAAGAGTTTTAAATTATGCAGAACTTATCAGAATATAAATACATTGAAAAATTTTCAAAATACAACGAAAAATTTCCAAAATACACTGAAAGTTTTTCAAAATACACTGAAACGAGAATGGAACAGATTCATCACAATAATAATTCAGTTTCAGAACTTTTACACTGAAATTTTTCTACAAATGCATAAAAATATTTCTCTTAATGCATTTTTTATTCTTCTTTTTTTCTTATTTTTTCTTTCTTTTAGTTGAATGAATGTAGCTTTAATTTATCATCTTTCAAGTAATTTTGCAGTATTATGTATTTTATCTTCTTCTTTGTTTATTTTTTTTATTCTTGTTAAGAGAGAAAAACAAGAAGGAAAAGATGAATAAGAAAAAAAAAGATGATGATGATGATGAAAAAGAAGAAGAAGCAACAACAGAAGATGAAGAGAAGAAAGAAAAAGATTTTTGAATTATGCAGAACTTATCAGAATATAAATACACCGAAAAATTTTCAAAATACGTCGAAAATATTTTCAAAATACACCAAAAATTTTCCAAAATACACCGAAACGAAAATAGAATAGATTCATCAAAATAATAACTCAGATTCAGAATTCTTACATTGAAATTTTGCTACAAATGCATAAACATGTTTCCTTTGCATTTTTTTCTTCTTCTTTTCTTTATTTATTTTTTTCTTTTAGTTGAATGAATGTATGTTCATCTTCTTTCGAATAATTTTATAACATTATGTGTTTTTTTTGTTTGATTTTTTTATTTTTATTCTTGTTATAAGAGTAAAACAAGAATAAACTTGTGAAGGTAAAACAAAAAATAAAAGATGAATAAAAAAAAGATCATGATGATGATGAAAAAAAAAAAGAAACAACACCAAAAGATGAGGAGGAAGAAAAAGAGTTTTGAATTATGCAAAACTTACAGAATATAAATATACCGAAATTTGTTAACAATAATACATAAATTTCTTAGTTTTTACACCGAAATTTTGCTATAAATATACAGAAATATTTTTTTTAATAATTACGACACACAAACTGAGTTTAAAAACAATACACAAAAATGACTGAATTATCAACAAAAATACATCCAAATTAATTTTAGATCAGACAACGCCATCAATATGGCGAAAATTCTACAATAACGATAATATATAATAGCGACGATACGCATAAGAAGAAGACGATGATGACTATAACAATGATGATCATAATGATAAAGATGATGGAGGAGAAGAAATTTCAATGACAAAAAAAAGAAGAGGAGGAGGAGGTGGTGTTGACAACGACGATAACAAAGAGAAAGAATTGTAGTAGAAATATAAAGAGAAGAGTATTTGATTGCAACATAAAGAGAGAATTGATTTTATTATTACTTGTTTGTGTGTTATATCCCTCAGATGGCTTCTCTATTTATAAGCCAATGAGGTTTACTTTTTCAACTTAATTCTTATTGGAAAAGGAATTCAACCGCCCATATTAATGGGCATCTAATGTGATCTTATCACAACACTCCCCCTTAGATGCCCATTTAAGATTATTGCCTCGTTAAAACCTTACTAAAGGAAAACCTTGTGGGAAAAACCTTAGTGAAGGAAAAAGAGTACAATATCCTTTGTGATGGGGACTGCCTCATTAAAAACCTTGTCAAGAAAAACCCAATGGGAAAAAAACTTGACCAAGGAAAAAAGAGTACACTCTCCCCCTCTTGCTGACATTATTTAATGTCTCGAAGTCGGTGCATCCCAATCTCATGTACCAGTCTTTCAAAGGAGGATTTTGGGAGTGACTTTGTGAATAAATCTGCCAGATTGTCACTTGAACAGATCTGTTGGACATCAATTGTCCCTTGATTTTGAAGGTCATGAGTGAAGAAGAATTTTGGAGAAATATGCTTTGTTCTATCACCTTTGATGTATCCACCCTTAAGTTGAGCAATGCATGCTGTATTATCTTCAAACAGGACAGTTGGAGCTATCTTATGATCAATCAGTCCACATGATGACAGAATATATTGAATCAGACTCCTCAGCCAAAAACACTCGCGACTAGCTTCATGAATCGCTAGTATTTCAGCATGATTAGAGGACGTTGTTGCTATCGTCTGTTTCGTGGATCTCCATGATATAGCTGTACCACCATATGTGAACAGGTATCCTGTTTGAGATCTCCCTTTATGTGGATCAGACAGGTATCCGACATCTGCATAGCCAACTAGTTGTGACTTGGATCCATAGGGATAAAATAATCCCATATCAACCATTCCATGAAGATATCGAAAAATTTGTTTGATTCCACTCCAATGTCTTCTGGTTGGAGAGGAACTATACCTTGCTAGTAAATTCACCGCGAATGATATGTCAGGTCGCGTATTATTAGCAAGATACATTAGTGCTCCAATGGCACTAAGATATGGTACTTCAGGACCAAGGATATCTTCATTTTCTTCTTTAGGACGGAATTGATCCTTTTTCACATCCAAAGATCTTACGATCATTGGGATACTTAATGGATGTGACTTATCCATATAAAATCTTTTCAAGATCTTTTCTGTGTATGTTTTTGATGAATAAAGATCCCACTTTTTATATGCTCGATCTGCAGGCCGAGACAAAATTTAGTCTTTCCAAGATCTTTCATCTCAAACTCTTCTTTTAGAGTTTTTATAATTGTTGGAATCTCTTCAGGAATCCCAATGATATTTAAATCATCAACGTACACAGCAATTATAATGAATCCAGATGCAGATTTCTTTATGAAAACACA
>NC_029788.2:117185180-117218705 GCF_000816755.2 Arachis ipaensis | reverse complement strand
ATCCCGGGCCTTTGTGAAAAGCCTTGTGCCACAAGTCGGGCTTTATAGCGCACAACTTCATTTTTCTCATTTCGTTTTCTCACAAATACCCATTTGTATCCAACAGGTTTTACATCTACAGGTGTACGGACTACAGGTCCAAAGACTTCACGTTTTGCAAGTGAGTCTAATTCAGCCTTCATGGCTGCTTCCCATTTTGGCCAATCATTTCTTTGTCGACATTCTTCAACTGATCTTGGCTCAAGATCCTTACTTTCATGCATGATATCTAATGCCACATTATATGCAAATATTTCATTAACAATTGTCTTATTTCGGTCCCATTTCTCTCCTGTAAAGACATAATTTATCGAGATCTCGTCATTTTCACAATTTTCAGGTACCTGAACGTCTTCTGACGTTATATCAGAATTTTGGACAACTGCAGGTGTCTCTACTATGTCTTTTTCAACAGGAATATTATTTACCTCTTTTCTCTTTCGAGGATTTTTGTCTTTGGAACCAACAGGCCTGCCACGCTTCTGTCGTGAATTTGCTTCGGTGGCTACTTGTCCTACTGGAACATCAATTCGAATTGGGACATTTTCCGCTGGTATATAAGATTTAGTTATCCTCTTTGTATCGGAAAATGCATCAGGCAAATCATTCGCTATTCTTTGCAAATGTATAATCTTTTGAACTTCCAGTTCACATTGCCCTGATCGAGGATCTAAATGCATCAATGATGATGCATTCCAGTTAAGCTCCTTTTCAGGAAGCTTATTCTCTCTCCCTAATGTTGGAAATTTTGATTCATCAAAATGACAATCCGCAAACCGGGCTTTAAATACATCTCCAGTTTGTATCTCAAGATACCTCACTATAGAGGGAGAATCATATCCAACATATATTCTCAATTTTCTTTGGGGTCCCATTTTGGTGCGATTAGGTGGTGCAATGGGAACATATATCGCACACCCAAATATTCTTAAATGGGAAACATTTAGCTAATTGCATAGGAGAGAATTGATGATAACTCGTTGGCCTCAAACGAATAAGTGCTGCGGCATGTAAAATAGCATGCCCCCAAACCGAGGTTGGGAGATTTTTTCTCATAAGCAAGGGTCTAGCAATTAATTGGAGGCGCTTAATAAGTGATTATGCTAACCCATTTTGCGTGTGAACATAAGCTACTGGATGTTCAACACTTATTCCATTAGCCATACAATAAGCATTAAAAGCTTGGGAAGTAAATTCACCAGCATTATCAAGACGACATATTAAACTATTCCATCATTGATCAAATGGCCAATATTTCCTTCAGGGTCCTCAAAGAAATCAGATACATCATAATGAGTGGTGGAATTTTCTGCATCATTTGAAACGAAATTCGACTCTTTTCCCTTATCGTCCTTTTTCAAAGATGCCTGGTAAAGATCAACTAGGTGCCTTGAGGTACGACAGGTACGAGACCAATGGCCCTTTCCACCACAACGGAAACACTTATCATCTGTTGATTTACTCTGCCCGATATTTCTTTCTCTATCCCACTTCTGGTGAGATCCTCTCTTTTGAACATAATTCTTTTTCCTTCCATAATTTTTCTTGTTATTAAAAGCTTGCCATTTACCTCTTCTGGGGTAATGATTTGCCGCATTTACTTCAGGAAATGGGGCGGCGCCAGCTGGGCGCGCTTCATGATTTTTCAATAACAACTCATTGTTGCATTCGGCAACAAGAAGGTAAGAAATTAACTCAGAATATTTTTTAAACCCTTTCTCTCGATACTGCTGCTGCAGGAGCACATTCGAGGCATGGAAGGTTGAGAAAGTTTTCTCCAACATATCATGATCAGTTATTTTTTCCCCACACAATTTCATTCGTGAGGTGATTCGAAACATTGCAGAATTATATTCATTTATAGATTTAAAATCTTGTAAATGCAAATGCGTCCATTCATATCGGGCTTGAGGAAGTATCACCGTTTTCTGATGATTATACCTTTCTTCAAGGTCTTTCCAAAGATCTGCAGGATCTTTTAATGTAAGATATTCATTTTTCAATCCTTCGTCAAGATGACGACGAAAAAAAATCATGGCTTTAGCTTTATCCTCCAAGATCCATTGAATCAAGATGAATTTCAGCATCGAGTATCCATGATAAATAATTGTTTCCAGATATATCAAGAGCATTGAATTCAAGATGAGAGAACTTCGACATAATGAAAATTTGTTACCTGAGTCTTCCTAAAAATTTGATCAGAGTCTCATGCTGATAACGTGTTGTGATAACTGTTAAAGTTTAATTGAAAAAGTTTATACCCTTCATCTGTTGGTGAGGGTAAAATTTCTTGGATTGGTCCAAAGAAGTCCCACCATTGGTAGAACCAGTTTGGAAAGACATAATTTGTTTTTCTTTTAAAATAAATTAACCATGAATGTCTGAACTGAGTATTTTGAAACCAAAATACTTTAGTCCAGGCTTCCATGTAGTCCCAATAATTAAAACCTATTGGGTCATAATTTTGAAAAAATTTTTGAATTTTGTTTAAGTTGTTCCCAAATTGCTTTGGGGACAAAATTTTCAGAATTTGGATGGTTGAATGGGTTATGAATTCAGGATTGGTTTTATCCTTGTAATGTTTAATAGATACTGAGTCAGTATCTATTAAGATGAATTCGTAAAATTGGCGAGTTTTGTTATGTGCTAAAGGCCTGAAGTGGAATCCAGTAGGGAAAATCTTTGGGATGACTTTGTTTGGAGAGCTATCCCAGAATTCAGGCTCTATGTGGATAATATTTGCGGTTTTGTTTGTAGACAAGTAATTGGTTTGGGTTTTTTGAGTTTTGGTAGTGGTTGAGGATGTTTGGGGTGTCGAGACGATAGACTTTTGTTTTCCTATATGGATGACTGTTTTACGATTGGCTACTTGAGATATCAATTGGGATAGGTCAATTTCTTCATCGGACTCACTGCAAAGGTCAGCCCAAGATTTTTTGTTGAGTTTAGTGAGACCCTGGTCCTGTAAGGCCAGGAGGGTTTCGATGGGGATGGCATAGTCTGCTTTGGATTGTTTGGCTTGACTGTTTTTTGGTTCAAAAGATTTTTGGGTGGGTTGTTGGGTAGATGACCCAGCTTGTTGGGTAGATGACCCAGATTGTTGAGTAGGTTGTTGGGTAGATGACTCCGTTGGGGTGCTAGACCCAGATCTTCTGGTTGGCCCTGGTAGGGCTAGGCGAATGCCTCTGCCTCTTGCTGAGGCTAAGGTTGCCTTTTTAGGCATCGTCTTTCTGCTTATCTCCCTGCAAATATTCACGTGTGAGAAAGTCAGGGAGAGAGTTTGAGTTGCCCTTGATGTGCTCAATATCAAAATCAAAGACGCTTAAAATAGCTTGCCACCTGGCAAAAACTTGTTTTGATGCAAGATTTTTAACATCATTTTGTAACATGGTGGATGAATAGGTCCACATATATCACCTTGAATCCTTTCTAGGAATTCAGGGGACTCAAATCCAATCTTTACTGGTGATGGCCTTAAAATTAACTTCCCTTGAGAACATGCAGCACAACAAAATTCACTAGTTTTAAGAATCTTCTGGTTCTTTAGTGAATGTCCATGAGAGTTTTCAATAATTCTTCTCATCATGGTTGTTCCCGGATGACCCAATCGGTCGTGCCAAGTTATGAATTCATTTGGGCTAATAAACTTCTGGTTTACAGTGGCATGTGATTCAATTGCACTAATCTTGGTATAATACAACCCAGATGAAAGTGAGGGTAATTTTTCTAATATAACTTTCTTATTTGAATCATGAGTTGTGATACATAAATACTCATGATTTCCCTCATTCATCTTCTCAACATGATATCCATTTCGGCGAATATCTTTGAAACTGAACAAGTTCCTCAGAGACTTGGTAGATAATAGTGCATTATTTATTACAAATTTTGTTCCTCCAGGAAACAAAATTATAGCTCTTCCGGAGCCTTCTATCACATTGCCATATATATATATATATATCAGATGTCCCGGAGTGGATCAAGGAGGGAAAAGGGGAAGAAGGAGTGAACAAGGTTAGTATGGATGCAGTATGATAGATGCAAGAGCAGGAAAGTAAATATGAAGTTAGATGCGGCGGTAGTCCGCACGCATATGCTTGTTAGTATGAAGTTAGATGTGGCGGTAGTCCGCACACATATGCAGCTGCAGAAATGTAAATATGAAGACTCGAAAATAAAGAACTGATTTAAAGTTTTATTGAATGATTGAAATAAAAGAAGAGGGAAGAAGAAGAGCTGGAGAGCTTACAAGGGAACTCTCAGAGCCTCTCTCTCTAACTTCTCTCTATCATATGTAAACTGAAGGGTACCTCTCAATGAATGCAAGGCTTCCTTTTATAATTGGAGATTCTACTATTTCTACAGTACAGGTGCATATTACCGATACTATTTCTACAGTACAAGTTAACTATGGATTTTTTTATTACATGGATTTTTGAAGATTAAAGACTAATCTTCTCCTAGGTCGATTCCAAAGCAGTCGTCTTCATTCTGGTTATAACTGCTTGAGGATTCTGCTGAGGAGGTGTGATCATCTTTGTGTTCTTTGTCTTCAACATCTTTAGCCGATTTACAATCAACTCGGACTAAAAATTTTTGATTGAGTAAGTCAGATTGAAATTTTGTGATGCATAAAACAATGGCTAAAATTTCTTTTTTGATAGTGGAATATTTTTGTTGAGTACTATTCCAATGTTTGGATGTAAATGCAATGATACATTCTTTATCATGCAATTTTTGTTTTAGGATACCGCCATATCCTAAATCTGATGCATCTGTTTCCACTACTTTGAATGCATGAGGAACAGGTAAGTAAAGACAAGGAAGATTGCGGACTTTGGTTTTAAGGAACCTGATAATATCAGAATGTTTTTCTGTCCAAGGTGGAGGATTTTTCTTAACCTATCATGAAGAGGCTTAATGAGGTTGTTAAGATTTGGGATGAATTCCGAAACATAATTGAGACATCCAAGGAACCTCTGCAGCTGAGGTTTATCAAGGATATAATCTGGAAACTTTTCTGCAAACAAAATTGATCTTTCTATTGGAGTTATAGTACCTTGGAAGATTATATGACTAAGGAAACGGATTTTTTTTGGAAGAGGACAATTTTTGACTTAGAGACAGCAAGACCGTTTTTTTGGATGATGTACATAAAAGTTTTAACATGCTTGAAATGTTCATGTAAAGATTGGGAAAAGATTAAAACATCATCAATGTAAACGATTGCAAATTTTGAATATGGATTGAAAATATCGTTCATAATTTTTTGAAATTCGGATGGGGCATTTTTCAGGCCAAAGGGCATTACATTCCATTCGTATTGTCCAAATAGAACTGTAAATGCTGTTTTGTATCGGTCTGATTCGGTGATTTGGATCTGCCAAAAACCCGATTTCATATCAAATTTTGAAAAAATGTTTGCAGAGTTTAATCTATTAAGTAAATCTTTTTTGTTTGGAATAGGATAACGAATCCATTGTAAGGCTTCATTCAAAGGTTTGTAGTTGATGACAAGCCTAGGCGTTCCTCGTTCTATCTCTGCTTGCTTATTAACATAAAAAGCAGAGCAAGACCAAGGACTCTGCTAGGGCGGAATTAAGCCTTTATCCAAAAGATCTTGTATTTCTTTTTGACAATGCTGCAAAAGCTGCTCATTCATTTGAATGGGGCGGGCTTTTGTAGGGATTTTTGATTCTTTAAAATTCTTTTCATAGGGAAGATCAACAACGTGTTCTTTCCTATTCCAGAAAGCATGAGGCAAATCTGAACAAATAGACTTCTCAATTTGATTCAAAAGATTTTTAATTTTGTCCTGAATCTTTGGTTGGGAGAGTTGGGATTCAAGGGTTTTAAAAGAGATCTCTTCTTTTAAGAAACAAATCTGTCTAGTCTTGGATTCAATTAGATTTAAAGATTTTTGTTTTGGTGAATCCAGGAACTCAAAGAAGGTTACTTGTCCTCCCACAAAAGAGGTAAGTCCCGGAAAGTCTGCTAGATAAAGAAACAAAAGGATTATGAAAGGTGTCCCCAAGACTACATCATTTTTTATATCTTTTGCAATAATAAATTCGGTGGGAATTCTGATATTACCCTTTTCAATAAAAACATCTGTTAGTTTGAAATTGACACTTAGCCTTTCGCCTGTTATTGAGCTAAGGCGTTCAGTAGATTTTTCGAAATATTTTGTGGGGACCAAACCTTCCTTAATACAGTTTGAATCTGCTCCTGAGTCAAAGAGTGCAATGGTGTCGAAAACAAAATCTTTGACGACAATTCGGACATGGACACGATGTTTCATAAAGGAAAATACATTGATTATTCTCAAAATTTCTTTTCCCTCATTGTCATCAGAAATTTTATTTTCTTGTTCCTTAGAACACTCTGTTTGATCAAGGAGATCAATTGAATCATCGCCAGATTCTCCCTCTTGCATTAATTGAGAGAGAATAAGTTGGTGATTATCTTGGTTTCTCTTGATTTCCTTGATTTCTCTTTTGAGGTTGTTGACTTCAGACTGGAGGTCTTGAATAGTTATGGGACGAATAACTTGTTTTTCTAATTTTTTGAAAATAGGTTTAACATCATATTTATTGCTGAGGACCAAATTTTTGGGTTTTTTTCTCCTTTTGTAAAGATTTCTTTAGTTTCAAAAGGAAGTCTTTCTTTTGTTCAGGATTGTCAATAGCCTCAATAGCATCGAATAAGAGATCTTGATCTTTAGATAAAACACCAATTTGCTTGACATCTGAATCTGAGGATGATTCAATGTCATCGATTTCGATGTTATTGATATCATCCGAAGATTCTCGGTCAGAATCATTTTCTGAACTTTCTAACATCAGATTATTAATCTGTTCCTCAATCAGAGGATCAAGGTTTAGATTATTAATCTTTCTTTTTAACCGGCAGTATTTGCTAATATGTCCAGGTTTCTTACATGTATAGCAAATAATGGGGTTCTTTTGTGGGTAATTTTGGAATTTTTTTTGGAAATTCTTTTCATTTTTAGGGTTTTGAAAACCTTTTCTAGACCTTCTGAAATTCTTTTCAGGATTAGGTTTAATAAAAACTTTTCGATTGGATGGTCTTTTGGATTTTCTTGGATGACATGCAGGAAGACCGAATTGTTCACAGAAAGTTCCCAGATCAATACGATTTTGGGTTTTTTCTCGAGCAAGTTGCCTTTGGATTTTGTCATCTTGACAAATCTTTAGAGCAACCTTCTGGATAAAAGAAACCAGTTGACCATAACTTAACTCGTCATAGGGTATTATCCCGTCCGGGGTTAAGCTACGTATTTTGTCCCTTACTTTATCTCCTAGAGATTTTGGGAGTCCAGCAAGGAACTTTTCTTTCCAAAAAGGTTGTTGACTGTCTTCTCTGGTGTAAACCCTGGTAAGAAAGGTGTCTTTATACCACCGGAAATCAGACAGAGTTTTGCATCTGAGATTGGAAAGTAGTTCAGCTGAACGATCTTTCCAAAGAGATGGATCACCAATGAAATGGCTTGCTATGGTAAAGATCAAGATATTAACTGCATCGGGGATGGGTTCCCCATCATCACCAATGATAGGTTCGTTCTGATCATTGACTTTTATGGCAGAGAAGATTGAGTGTTTTTGGTTATCCGAAAGGTAGTTATCCCACCATCCTTTGAGTTGGCCACTGAAACCAGAGACAATAACATTGGCTATTGCTTCCTCCGAAGTCTCATGGGCAGCTTGATAGGCTGTGCCTACCATAGTCATATGCTGAAGCATACTCATGATGTTATATTCAGTTTTTCCATCTATGTTCCATTCATAGACATTATTGGCATTGAAGCTGACAAAACCTAGTTCTCTTTCTTCGAGAGCCAGGTCAGGAGCAGAAATACGATTATAACCATACGCAGAGGGTTTGGTTAAACCCTTCCACTTGGTTAGGGAGTTTGTCAGAATAGGGCTGATCTTGAGGGATGATTTGTGGGAATCATCACTGTGATCGGAGGAGGAGTCATTGGACTCATGACAAAGGGCATTAACGGCTTTGGATGAACGTGTTTGAATACGAGAAGTAGACTCACCAAAGTTAGGAGTTTCAGGGACAGTAGAGAAACGGTTTAAAAGTTGGTCAATTTTTTGAATAACTTCTGAATCACCAGATTGTTGTTTTAAAATGGAAGTTTTAAGACTTTACTTTGCCTTACTACTAATTTTAAAAGGTTTAAAAAGGGGTTTCTCAATACTTTTAGAAGTAGAGGCTTCAGAAACATTTTTCAAAGAAAAAGTAGATCCTGAAGATGAAAGGTTGTCCCCTAGACATTGTAAAAATCTATTGGTGTAATTTGATTGCTCAATAAGATTTTTAATATCTTTTAGGGCGACAGCTTCATCAATATTTTTTTATTTAAAAGGAGAGGCCATAACAGGGTTATGTCCTTCCGTGTTTGAAATTACAAAGGGTCTTTTTGGAGGAAACTCAGATCTAACTAAATTTCCATCTTTAACCTTCCAAGTTGAAATAACATTTGCTGAAAGCAAGTTTTCTTTGTTCTTGAAAGGATAAACAAGATTGTTTTTGATGGAATAAGCATGAAACCATTCAAAGAAGGGAATATGCATCTTAACTTCTTTTAGAAAATTGTAATATTTTTCTTTGAATGATGCAATTTGAGTAGCTGTATGCGTACGTAAATACCACTTTCTGTGGAGGTCATATTCCTCAGAATCGAGGTTTTTACGTAAAACTTCTCTGTCTATGATAAATTCTGTGCTACTCATTGGGCATTATTTACTGAAGAATATTGAGCACCCTGCATAGATGAGTATGTTGGGGATTGAATGGAAGATTCTATCTCAACATCATCATCTGAATGCTTATCATCGGTTTGATAAACTGCTTGAGAAATGTTTGAATTATTTTGTAATCCAGAAATATTGATTTCAGAATGTACAGGTTTTGAGAATTTTGAAAACTGAGATTGAGAAGTTACTGAAAAAGACCTTCTTGCTGAAGCAAAATCATTAGATGTCCCTGCTTCAGACCTAGAGGAAAAAGAATTTCGTCTGTCGAAGAAAATTTCTACTTTCCCTGAATCATCCTGTTTTATTTCTCGCAAGAGAGGTACTTGTCTAGGTTGTGTAGGGATAGCTCTGTCAATAGACCATGACTGGGGGAGATCAATCTCATCCCACCTTATGAGCCTTGGAATCATGACATTTGCCTTTGTCATGTCAGTGACAAACAAAGTAGTTTCACGATCTTAGGATTTAAGAAGGACCCTAGAATTACAAGTATTCATAACCTTGTATTGAATCCTATAGATTAAAGCGGCCGGAATGGATCCTTCCTTCATGTTAAGACCATGAATTCGGATGTTCAGGAAGAGGGAGTCAAGGATGTTAGTGTCTAACAAGCTGACCGTTTTGTTAGGAAAACAGTTGAAATAAACTGGACCATGTCCAAGACTTGTTTCAACTGTTCCAATGAGGGAGTCTTGGAAATCATTGTGTCTAATATCTCGAAGACACATGAGGATGGAAGCATTCAAGCCTTCTCTGATGAGAGGTTTGACGGCAACTTGGACACACCCTATGTGAAGATATCTGTAGTGACGGGCATGTTCTCTGACAGATGTTTTGGTTAAGAGATGGAATTCCTCACCGGAATCTGGTCCCAGAGGAATATTATTTTCAGTGGTTTTGATGATATAGTCTGATTTTCTTTTGTTGTCGTCAGGGACATAAAGCTCATCTTGGGGGATTTTGGGTATCTCCCAGTTATCGATGGCTTGATTGATATCTTCGAAGCAAACTTCTTCTTCAAAGATATTGTGTTTGGGAGAAAGTTCATCAGGCCTAGCCACTTTCTCAGTAAGGGGATTGGAGGAAGAATGGATTGGAGAGGTGGAGGAGGAAGATGGAGAAGAAAAAGAAAGTCGTCTAGAAAGAGAACGGAAGAGTTTAGACATATTTTCATAAAATCTGATATCATTGCCCTCCTTTGGTTCAGAAAGAACATAAACATTATCACTAAACTATCACTCAAATTTTTGGATCTGGGGTCTTAACTCTTTTTTTTTTTTTTTTGCAATCTCTAAATCCATAGCCACCAGGAGTTCTTACATTTGGATCTTATCACTTTCGAGAACATCATCAAATTAGCCTTACTGCCCATCAACAAGGGTCTTACTGCTACAGTTCCTTTAAGTGATAAAATTAAACAGCCTGTACTTCCAGATTTAAAGAGTGGTTGTTTTGACATATACAAGAAATATAAGAACATGAACAGTAAGAATAAGAACAGCAAAAAATGGTTTCCAGATCCAAGAACCTCAGAGATAGTTTAATGATAATATTAATATTCCTACTTCCCCATCAGGCTCTGATACCAGATGTCCCGGAGTGGATCAAGGAGGGAAAAGGGGAAGAAGGAGTGAACAAGGTTAAAACACGCTCATCCAAAGTGGTTAATGCCCTTTGTCATGAGTCCAATGACTCCTCCTCCGATCACAGTGATGATTCCCACAAATCATCCCTCAAGATCAGCCCTATTCTGACAAACTCCCTAACCAAGTGGAAGGGTTTAACCAAACCCTCTGCGTATGGTTATAATCGTATTTCTGCTCCTGACCTGGCTCTCGAAGAAAGAGAACTAGGTTTTGTCAGCTTCAATGCCAATAATGTCTATGAATGGAACATAGATGGTAAAACTGAATATAACATCATGAGTATGCTTCAGCATATGACTATGGTAGGCACAGCCTATCAAGCTGCCCATGAGACTTCGGAGGAAGCAATAGCCAATGTTATTGTCTCCAGTTTCAGTGGCCAACTCAAAGGATGGTGGGATAACTACCTTTCGGATAACCAAAAACACTCAATCTTCTCTGCCATAAAAGTCAATGATCAGAACGAACCTATCATTGGTGATGACGGGGAACCCATCCCCGATGCAGTTAATACCCTGATCTTTACCATAGCAAGCCATTTCATTGGTGATCCATCTCTTTGGAAAGATCATTCAGCTGAACTACTTTCCAATCTCAGATGCAAAACTCTGTCTGATTTCCGGTGGTATAAAGACATCTTTCTTACCAGGGTTTACACCAGAGAAGACAGTCAACAACCTTTTTGGAAAGAAAAGTTCCTTGCTGGACTCCCAAAATCTCTAGGAGATAAAGTAAGGGACAAAATACGTAGCTTAACCCCGGACGGGATAATACCCTATGACGAGTTAAGTTATGGTCAACTGGTTTCTTTTATCCAGAAGGTTGCTCTAAAGATTTTTCAAGATGACAAAATCCAAAGGCAACTTGCTCGAGAAAAAACCCAAAATCGTATTGATCTGGGAACTTTCTGTGAACAATTCGGTCTTCCTGCATGTCATCCAAGCAAATCCAAACGACCATCCAATCGAAAAGTTTTTATTAAACCTAATCCTGAAAAGAATTTCAGAAGGTCTAGAAAAGGTTTTCAAAACCCTAAAAATGAAAAGAATTTCCAAAAAAATTTCCAAAATTACCCACAAAAGAACCCCATTATTTGCTATACATGTAAGAAACCTGGACATATTAGCAAATACTGCCGGTTAAAAAGAAAGATTAATAATATAAACCTTGATCCTCTGATTGAGGAACAGATTAATAATCTGATGTTAGAAAGTTCAGAAAATGATTCTGACCGAGAATCTTCGGATGATATCAATAACATCGAAATCGATGACATTGAATCATCCTCAGATTCAGATGTCAAGCAAATTGGTGTTTTATCTAAAGATCAAGATCTCTTATTCGATGCTATTGAGGCTATTGACAATCCTGAACAAAAGAAAGACTTCCTTTTGAAACTAAAGAAATCTTTACAAAAGGAGAAAAAACCCAAAAATTTGGTCCTCAGCAATAAATATGATGTTAAACCTATTTTCAAAAAATTAGAAAAACAAGTTATTCGTCCCATAACTATTCAAGACCTCCAGTCTGAAGTCAACAACCTCAAAAGAAAAATCAAGGAAATCAAGAGAAACCAAGATAATCACCAACTTATTCTCTCTCAATTAATGCAAGAGGGAGAATCTGGCGATGATTCAATTGATCTCCTTGATCAAACAGAGTGTTCTAAGGAACAAGAAAATAAAATTTCTGATGACAATGAGGGAAAAGAAATTTTGAGAATAATCAATGTATTTTCCTTTATGAAACATCGTGTCCATGTCCGAATTGTCGTCAAAGATTTTGTTTTCGACACCATTGCACTCTTTGACTCAGGAGCAGATTCAAACTGTATTAAGGAAGGTTTGGTCCCCACAAAATATTTCGAAAAATCTACTGAACGCCTTAGCTCAATAACAGGCGAAAGGCTAAGTGTCAATTTCAAACTAACAGATGTTTTTATTGAAAAGGGTAATATCAGAATTCCCATCGAATTTATTATTGCAAAAGATATCAAAAATGATGTAGTCTTGGGGACACCTTTCATAATCCTTTTGTTTCCCCATTCAAATGAATGAGCAGCTTTTGCAGCATTGTCAAAAAGAAATACAAGATCTTTTGGATAAAGGCTTAATTCGCCCTAGCAAGAGTCCTTGGTCTTGCTCTGCTTTTTATGTTAATAAGCAAGCAGAGATAGAACGAGGAACGCCTAGGCTTGTCATTAACTACAAACCTTTGAATGAAGCCTTACAATGGATTCGTTATCCTATTCCAAACAAAAAAGATTTACTTAATAGATTAAACTCTGCAAACATTTTTTCAAAATTTGATATGAAATCGGGTTTTTGGCAGATCCAAATCACCGAATCAGACCGATACAAAACAACATTTACAGTTCTATTTGGACAATACGAATGGAATGTAATGCCCTTTGGCCTGAAAAATGCCCCATCCGAATTTCAAAAAATTATTAACGATATTTTCAATCCATATTCAAACTTTGCAATCGTTTACATTGATGATGTTTTAATCTTTTCCCAATCTTTACATGAACATTTCAAGCATGTTAAAACTTTTATGTACATCATCCAAAAAAACGGTCTTGCTGTCTCTAAGTCAAAAATTGTCCTCTTCCAAACAAAAATCTGTTTCCTTAGTCATATAATCTTCCAAGGTACTATAACTCCAATAGAAAGATCAATTTTGTTTGCAGAAAAGTTTCCAGATTATATCCTTGATAAACCTCAGCTGCAGAGGTTCTTTGGATGTCTCAATTATGTTTCGGAATTCATCCCAAATCTTAACAACCTCATTAAGCCTCTTCATGATAGGCTTAAGAAAAATCCTCCACCTTGGACAGAAAAACATTCTGATATTATCAGGTTCCTTAAAACCAAAGTCCACAATCTTCCTTGTCTTTACTTACCTGTTCCTCATGCATTCAAAGTAGTGGAAACAGATGCATCAGATTTAGGATATGGCGATATCCTAAAACAAAAATTGCATGATAAAGAATGTATCATTGCATTTACATCCAAACATTGGAATAGTACTCAACAAAAATATTCCACTATCAAAAAAGAAATTTTAGCCATTGTTTTATGCATCACAAAATTTCAATCTGACTTACTCAATCAAAAATTTTTAGTCCGAGTTGATTGTAAATCGGCTAAAGATGTTTTACAAAATGATGTTAAAAATCTTGCATCAAAACAAGTTTTTGCCAGGTGGCAAGCTATTTTAAGCGTCTTTGATTTTGATATTGAGCACATCAAGGGCAACTCAAACTCTCTCCCTGACTTTCTCACACGTGAATATTTGCAGGGAGATAAGCAGAAAGACGATGCCTAAAAAGGCAACCTTAGCCTCAGCAAGAGGCAGAGGCATTCGCCTAGCCCTACCAGGGCCAACCAGAAGATCTGGGTCTAGCACCCCAACAGAGTCATCTACCCAACAACCTACTCAACAATCTGGGTCATCTACCCAACAACTCACCCAACAAGCTGGGTCATCTACCCAACAACCCACCCAAAAATCTTTTGAACCAAAAAACAGTCAAGCCAAACAATCCAAAGCAGACTATACCATCCCCATCGAAACCCTCCTGGCCTTACAGGACCAGGGTCTCACTAAACTCAACAAAAAATCTTGGGCTGACCTTTGCAGTGAGTCCGATGAAGAAATTGACCTATCCCAATTGATATCTCAAGTAGCCAATCGTAAAACAGTCATCCATATAGGAAAACAAAAGTCTATCGTCTCGACACCCCAAACATCCTCAACCACTACCAAAACTCAAAAAACCCAAACCAATTACTTGTCTACAAACAAAACCGCAAATATTATCCACATAGAGCCTGAATTCTGGGATAGCTCTCCAAACAAAGTCATCCCAAAGATTTTCCCTACTGAATTCCACTTCAGGCCTTTAGCACATAACAAAACTCGCCAATTTTACGAATTCATCTTAATAGATACTGACTCAGTATCTATTAAACATTACAAGGATAAAACCAATCCTGAATTCATAACCCATTCAACATCCAAATTCTGAAAATTTTGTCCCCAAAGCAATTTGGGAACAACTTAAACAAAATTCAAAATATGCCTCAATGGCCTACCCAGAGAAGGTCAGAGAATGGTTCAAATCCAATCCTGAAAGTCAAAAGATTTCAGATCCAGAAACTGCCCTGTTCCTCAATCAAAAAGCCCAAATTGCTGCAGCCCTCGCAGGAGCTCAATCGAAAGAAACTCTAGCAAAACATCTTCAGCAAATCATGCAGATGATTGAAAAAGACAAAGAACACAAAGATGATCACACCTCCTCAGCAGAATCCTCAAGCAGTTATAACCAGAATGAAGACGACTGCTTTGGAATCGACCTAGGAGAAGATTAGTCTTTAATCTTCAAAAATCCATGTAATCAAAAAATCCATAGTTAACTTGTACTGTAGAAATAGTATCGGTAATATGCACCTGTACTGTAGAAACAGTAGAATCTCCAATTATAAAAGGAAGCCTTGCATTCATTGAGAGGTACCCTTCAGTTTACATATGATAGAGAGAAGTTAGAGAGAGAGGCTCTGAGAGTTCCCTTGTAAGCTCTCCAGCTCTTCTTCTTCCCTCTTCTTTTATTTCAATCATTCAATAAAACTTTCAATCATTTCTTTATTTTCGAGTCTTCATATTTATTATTAGAATACTAATAAAATAAAAGAAGAAAAAGAATTGTAGTAGAAATATAAAGAGAAGAGTATTTGATTGCAACATAAAGAGAGAATTGATTTTATTATTACTTGCTTGTGTATTATATCCCTCAGATGGCTTCTCTATTTATAAGCCAACGAGGTTTGCTTTTTCAACTTAATTCTTATTAGAAAAGGAATTTAACCGCCTATATTAATGGGCATCTAATGTGATCTTATCACAACAAAAAGTGCGCGAGTGTAAATGACTTATTGAACGTGTTTAATTAATTTACTCGTATGTAGAAATTTATTCATAATAAAAATAGATAGATATCGGTTGGTTGGATTTTCCGTGCATTTAAAACAATATTACATAATTATTCGTTAATCTTGTTACCAAAAATTTTAAATTTTGTAAATCAGAATATTAGTCACCATCACACGTTTATTCTTTTCGGTTTTTTAGCTATTTTTCAATATTCAGCATATCATTCTTCATTTTGAAGAAATTAGATCCATACTTGCACTCAACGTATTTTAAATAAACTATGGATTCTAATTGGCTATTATATAGATAATTTACTTAAATAAATTATTTAAAAAATAATTTTATTAATGAATTACTGTGTACACGAAATAAAATTCAAAATTTTGATACTTATTTAAATAGACAAGTGAATTAACTATTCGACTAATCTAAATTGATTACAATATTTCATAATTTAGTATATATCTAATGCAATACCACGATTCAGTATTACTTTTGAATTTAAAAAGTTAAATAAAAATATTTTTAAGATAAAAATACACTACTAAATATTTTTAAGATTACCATATCGGGGGCAAAGTCCTAGTAAGGAAGCTCATCCGAGCTGGATATTACTGGCCGACAATGATGAATAACTCCAGAGAATTCGTGAAAAAATGCGCCAAGTGTCAGCAGAACGCCAAATTCCACAGGGCGCCAGCTTCCGAGCTGAGCCTACTGACGTCTTCCCGACCTTTTGCACAATGGGGAGTCGACCTCTTGGGGCCCTTCCCGGTTGGCCTGGGACAAGTCAAGTACCTCATAGTTGCCGTCGACTACTACACCAAATGGATAGAGGCTGAACTGCTGGCCAGCATATCCTCATCCAATTGTAGAAAGTTCATGTGGAGGCAGATGATAACCCGTTTCGGCATCCCGGAAGTCGTCATTTCGGATAATGGGACGCAATTCACCGACAAGAAGTTTGCAGAGTTTCTCACCGGCCTGGGGATAAAACAGAAGTTCTCCTCGGTTGAACACCCCCAGACAAATGGACAAGTGGAATCCACAAATAAAGTCATCCTGCTAGGCCTCAAGAAGCGCTTAGATAGCAAAAAAGGCGCATGGGCCGATGATCTCGCCTCGGTCTTATGGTCCTACCGAACAACCGAGCAAAGCTCCATAGGGGAAACCCCCTTTTGCCTAACATACGGGGTCGACGCGGTGATACCTGTGGAGATTGGCGAACCGAGCCCACGACTACTTCTGACGGGAGTAGAAGAAGCAGTGGAGAAAGACCTGGTGGACGAGGCCAGAGAGATGGCCCACTTGTCGGAGGTGGCACTGAAACAAAGAATAGCCCTACGTTACAATACCAAGGTCCTCAGAAGGGAGTTTGAGGAAAGAGACCTCGTCCTGCGACGAAACTTCGTCGGGCTACCAACCCCAGGAGAAGGAAAGCTGGCGGCAAACTGGGAAGGTCCCTACAGAGTCAGAGAAATGCTTGGCAAAGGCGCCTACAAACTGGAGAGACTCGACGGTAAAGAAATCCCGAGAACATGGAATGCAGGTAACCTGAGGAGATTCTACTCATAGCTTGGGGTACAGCGGTTCGACGGCCTGACGAGCTAGATAATCTTTTAATTTCTAGTGATTTACTTTTATTAAATGCCTACCATGTTCATAAACTTGTTTAGCTGACGATTAATGTTTACTTGTCCGTATTCCCCTATCTACTATTTCCCAATATGTATCCCACACCATCGCGACCTTCAACGGCAACCCGGGACTGATCACCCCGGGAGCCAATCGAATCATAGCCATAACAAATGGCCGCGATAATAAGACCAAGACGGTTTCAACCAAGTTACCAACACAAACGGCGAAACGGACACAAGCAATAAGTCCACACCGAAAAAACGGTAACAAAGCAAAAAATGCTACTAAACAGCAAGATAAAGGCGATAATTATAAGCCGACCAAGCGACCACTAAAGTATAACAAAAGTTAACGGTTTCAACAAGTGTTCTACAAATCCACATAAAAAGCGCAAGTTACATGAATTCACTTTCGAGGCATGTCAACAATCTTGCCGTCTTGAATTATTTTGAAGACTCCGATGGCCGACGTGTCGAAGTCTGGGATCACGATCTTCACCTGGGCCTTGAGAGCCTCCTCGGTCATAAAGATCGCGTTCTTTCCCTGCTCCCTGACCGCCCTAAGTTTCCTTTTCAGCTCTTCGACCTCTGCTCGCGCAGCCTCAGCCGACGAGACGGCCGCGTCACGTTCATTTTCCATAGCGACCACCCGACCTTGCTCGGCGTTAAGCTGGCTCTCTAGAGTCATCTCCCGCTCAATTAAACGGGAGACGGTGGCATCGGAGACCTTCATTTTTTCCTCAAAGGACGCAGCTTTCTCCTCGGCATCCTTGCGCCCCTTCTCTGCCGCGGCCTGTTGTTCCTGAAGCTTTTCGACCTGGACCTTGAATTCGTTGTTGGCCTGGGTAGCAATATCAAGCTTTCTTCGCAGAGCCTGCATGCCCGACAACTTGAACTCGGCCTTCCAAGCTATCACCGCTCCGCGGAGAAGGGTGCGGTACATCCACCTCGCCTGCCCCGCGAGTTCGGTACTAAGAAAGTGATCCTCCATACCGGGAATCAGCTGATTATCAATAAAGGTCCTAGCGTCGAAGTTCCTCTCCATCACGGTGAGAGTACCTTCCGGGCTGGAGGATGCCCTCTGCCTCTTGGGAGTAAGGACAAGCTTCAGATCATCATACTCCCGATGGGTAGAAGACGACTGCCCAACACCGGCCGTCTCCTCGGGAATAGGGGAAGCTTGCATCCCGGCAGAGTTCTTGTCGGACATCTCGGTGTCCCGAGGTGAAGGTACAGCTTGATCCTCCTTCTCCTCGGTAGGGCCTTCCAGCTTCCCGGCAACCTTCTCGTCAGCCTTCTCCTCGTCGCTATCCTCCAAGAAGGTCTTAACTAAACTTTCGAGCCCGGTTACCGAAGCAGACATCTCCACTGCAACAGACAAACAAATACGTCAGTCGTGAAGTCGACGATAACAAATTAAAAGATAAACAACACAAAAGTAAGACAAAACATCTCACAAATATAATTCCTGGCGACCTCTCGTTCACTCATAAGGAGGTGGGGGTTCACGGGGTTCTTTCCAAAGACCGCCCACAACACGTCGGCAGTTCTCTTATTTACGGCGGACATCCCCTTATAAGTTACCTTAATGAAGGTATTGGACCCCGCTCCGAAGCTCCAATACGTCGGGATGAGGCGTTCCCCCTCCAACGACAACCAAAAGGGATGGCGACCTTTGACGGGATGAACCTTGAAATACTTGTCCTTGAACCCATGATAAGAGTCCTCGAACAAGCCAAATATCCTCCGACCCTGAGCAGATCGGAAAGATAAGAACCCTTTCCTCGCTTTCCCCTCCTTGGAAGGGTTGGTAAGGTTGAAGAAAAAGAGAAAGACGTCCACAGACACCGGCAGCTCGAGATATTCACACACCATCTCGAAACAGTGAATAGAAGCCAAACTGTTCGGATGAAGCTGCGACAGCGACACGGATATCCGACTAAGAAGCGCCATCTGGAAGTCGGAGAACGGTATGTGAACGCCCACCTGGGTGAACATGGCTTTTTAAAACCAAATCCAGTCGGCAACCCGGGGGGAGTGGAAATTAATCTCATACAGCCGTTCGTTGGGGGGCAGGAACGAAGACGTCATAATTGGCCTCCTCGTCTGTCCCCCTACATAGATACTCGGCTTGCCGAAACTCCGTCAACTCCTCCTCGTCCATCTGATTTGGCGAGTCCTTCACATCCTTAGTCACCCAGGCGTAGGGATCGTAATTCGCAGCAGAAGGAGAAGCCCAGGAAACGATGCGAGGCATACCTACAGTGGGGGTACCACTCCGTTAGTCTATGAGGTCGGGAGTCCAGAAAAAGTCCAGAAACTATGTTCGTCCTATCCAACAGTTAAGATCAAGCATGGCTAAAAGTCATCTAACACGCAAGCTACCTAAAAACCTACCCTGGAATGGTACCCCTCCCCTAATGCATCTACTTTACACTAATGGGCCATCTACCAACAAGAATCAAGCAAAACAGCAAGAATACGGACCAAATACAAGAAACAAACATACAACAATGAAGCAGAAAAGAGAAAAGATCAAAGATTACCTGAATTAGTTGCGAAAACTAAGAAGGAAGAAGGAAAGATGCCCTGCCCTTCCCCCAAGGTACGTCACATACCACTCAATTTCTACTCGCCTGCACACTTCACTGACTTGAGCGTCGGAGTGTTTTTGCAGGTGACACCCCCCACTACATTCGAAGAACTCGGGACCTCGCCTACCCTCGGCCCGAAAATGTGCGACCAGACAACTTTCCCTTCTTCGATCAGGATATCAACCCAACCCGTCTGGTGTCCGACCTATATTTATTTAGTATTACTTTTTAATTTGAAAAGTTAAATAAGAAAATTAAAAAAATATATTATTAAAATTTCAGTTTTCGTTTTTAAAAATTTCAATCTCTTATATTCTTACTTTTGGAAAGTGAAATTAAAATTTTATATTCCAAAATTAAAATTTTAGTTCTAACCTCTAATAACTAAACATAATAAATCTCAATAATACTCGGTCTCAGTTCTCTAACCTCAGTCCCAATCTTAAAAAATAAACGCGGCCTCAAACTCTGCTAAAAGTCTAAAATCCATGATTTACTAATTAAATGGAAGCTCAAAACTTAGTTCCAACCCGCGATTTAGCAGTGTAGGCACTAGGCACTAAAGTGAAGCAACGATTTATTCGAAGAGACAGATTTCTATAGTGGCAATTTAGTAGGTTTTATAAATAAAAATAAATATAAAAAACAAATAAAACTTGGCTAATATCAACTCAAATGCAAAATAAATATAAAGAAAAATATTGCTTATTTCATAGTATTTTTATAATAATACAAATGAGGAGCTCATATGCTGACGTAATATTCATACGTTGAGTCTGAGAGTTTATTTGTTTAGGTGTCGTCACTAGAAATTTTTAGATTTATATTTATAAATTATAAATTATTATTTGCTTAGGTTGTTATTTTCAAATTTTAAATTATTTGTTTGAGTTGTTATACTTAGGTTGTTATTTTTTAAATTTTAAATTATTTTACTTAGGTTGTTATTTTTTAAATTTTAACACTATTTTTTAAAAATTGATTCTTTTTAACACTATTTTTTAAATTTTTTTTCAAAAATTGCAGCTACATATGTAAATTTAAATATATTTACGTTAATTTAGAATTTTAAAAATTGTTAATATATTTATTTCTTTATCTACAAATTTAATTCAAATTTAAATTAAAGTCAATCAAATTTAAAAAATTTTAGTTATGAGTCAACTATAAAAGTATAAGTTATGAGATATGTGTAACACCACAATTCAAAGTACATCAAACCTTTTCTTTACATACATCCAAAATCTAAAATTTCTCTACTTATTCCAATGGCTGGTATTCACAAAATCGCAGAAATCAATCCTACAATCGACAATTTGTATATACGTATACGAGTGATACGGTTATGGACACTACCAAATTACAGAAATTCTTCATTGTCATACTCAATTGAGATAGTTTGGCTCGATGAAGACGTTTCTACTAATATTTATTTTATTTTATTTTAAATTTATATTATTTATATTTTAAATTTGTTTGTTTATCCCCATCTAATTGTTCTTTGATTTTTGTTTATCAATTTTAGGGAGGAAAAATACACGCCTCGGTTAAGAGGGCTTTTGTGTCTCGATTCGTAAATTTGCTAAAGAAAAGAATATCTTACCAAATAAGATAAGTTGGTATTGGACTCAATGAGGGTAACTTCAAGACTACACATCATGAGTATGTTGTTAATTTAAACCAACATACTGATGTGCACAAACTTTCAGAATCATCAAGTATCCCACGATATGGATTTAATTTTGTGAGTTTTGACACTCTCAGTACTCCTGGATATGATTACACCTACTTAATTGAAAAGTTTATTATTTTAGATCCGTAGTTAGTTTTTTATGAGTTTAAAATAAATAATAAACTAATTATTAATTTTTTTAAATTGTGTTTGACGTTTAATTTTATTGTTAATTTTAAAATTTTAAAATATAAATATATATATAATTTGATATTATTTTATTGGTAGTTACTTTTTTAGTTGTAATTATTTTTTGTTTATTTTGTTATAAAAAATATATTTAACATTAAATATTCTATTTAGCATAGAAAAATAATGAGGTGTGCACTTTTTGGCAACCATGCACATGAATTAAATACTTTTTTGAAATCTGACAATAAAGATGGAGCTGTTGTCGTCTTACAATTTGTTAGAGTAAAGTTATATAACGGTAATATTTATCCATAATTATGTGAATTTTTATATGTGAGCTTTTACGCATTTTTTATGTGAGTTTTTACTCATTTTTGTATTAAATTAAATTTTTTAGAAAAAATTATTTTACAAAATTTCATGTATGACACAAAGATGTTCTTCAATCTTGAAGAAGCAAATGTCATCCAATTTAAAAATAGGTGGGTATATATTTTTTTCAATTCTTTTGTTTAATATTATGTGTGTTATCTAACGTCGTTTTTTTCGCTTTATTTATCTAGCTTTGTAAAATTTGAAGAACCTAGGGGTAATATCGGCGGAATTTCAAATGAGACTGCATTCTTAAAAATTTATCAAGGCAAAACCATTGAGCAGTTAAAAGAATTAGATACGGTAATTTTTTTTTCTGTAAAAAAGTTGAGGAAAAAAGTAATTTAAATCTGTTGTACATTGATTATTTTTTTTAATTTGAAGTCTAATTACAATGGATTAGATATTGAATAAGTCTATGTTTAACCTTTTTTTATGATTTTTTTTTATTATTAAGCAGGTACCGAATAAAGCTTGGTGTCATTGACAACTCTGACTGTGCATGTTTTGTAGTCTTTGACAAGGAGGCAAAATAAATTTTGGGAAAGAGCTGTGTAGAGATACTTGATCCACTTCTATTGGTAAGATCTAACCAATATTTATTTCTAAAAACATTAGTAAAGATATTTTTTATGGTAATTTTTATGTTATTTATTATTAATATATTATGTAATACCCTGTAGAAAGGAGATCAATCGGATACACCTACATTTTTTCTCAACCTAATTGAAAAGACCTTCCTCTTCATCGTTGAAGTTCAAATATCTGATAATCCACATTTTTCACCTTTTTATAAAGTTAAGAATATCAATGATAATGTAGACCTCATAAATAAATTCAAAAAGGCTCACTCTATTCAAATTATGAGTACAATTATAACTGTACCTTTTATTAAAAATCAGTTTATTTTTCTCTTTCTTGGTCATTAGTAGTATCTAATTTATAAATAATAATTAATAACTAATTATAATTTTAGGATGTTGACTACATTGGTGGTTTGCTTCCAACTTCAAAGGCATCTTCAATCATTAAAGGGGAGAAAATCGAAGGTGCTAAGGTATTTGTTCAAAAAATGAATTTTTTGTTTGTTTGTTTTCTCAAAGTTAGATCTTTATTTTATTCAAAAAATATTATTGAGATGAAATCAAAGGTGAGAAGGAAGTCTTTAATTTAACATAGTATTTTGTACAGAATTTGTTGCTTGAATTCTCTAATGAAGTTGCGGACAATGATAAATTCGAGTGTTAAAAAATGCTATTACACCAACCAAACGACTATCTTCGGAGTCGAAAGATTCAAAAGTGAAAGGAGATACCTCAACTTGCAAGAAGATCAAGATTGAGAATGAAACTTGAGAGTTTAGATGCACATATTTTGGAATCCCTTTTAGAGTCTATCTAATAGAATAACCAAGCATATGTTTGTTTTGGTAGAAATATTGTCTTTTCTTGAGTTGTTATTTTTCTTTTGGTTCTTTTTTATTTTTATGTTTGGAATTTAGAATTTTTTTAAAATATAAATTGAAGTTATTTGGTTATTACTTGTGGTTTTATTTTTAATTCGATTCAAACCGTTGATATTCTGTTAATTTCTAATTTAGTATTTAATGTCATAAAGTTATAAATTTCTCATATGAATTATCGTTAATACAATTAAGTTAGTTATTAATTTTTAATGTGTACTTATTTTAAAAAAAATCTAATTATAATTTTTAATTAAAGTATTATGTTTAAAATTTTAAATTTAATTTCAAATAAACTTTTTTTTTTTGAATTTTTAAATAAGCAATTGGGTTTGAGAATATTTTTTTAAACTTTATATAATTTATAAGCTACTATGCTAATTACAAAAGATTATATTAAAGTAAATAGAATTATCAGTCTTATTAAAATGTGAGGTTATTTATACTATTTAAAAGAAAATTTTAATTTGACATTCTTCTATACTTAATTCTGTTTCTAATGTTATTTCGACAAAATTGAGTTAATTTAAAAAATTTTATTTATAAGTTTAAATTTTGTACTAGCTAATTAGAAACTCTATTTAAAAATTTAAAATTTGAAATTCTAATACTAATTCCTAATTAAGTGATTTCTTAACCATTTTAATTTTTAAATTTAAATTTTTTTACTTGTCACATTTATAAATTTTCTCTTTACTCAATTTACATTATTATCTTTTAGATTGTTTCTGCACAATAGAAGTACTTTCATTTTTTCTCTTTTTAAATATTTTTTCTAAATTTATGTAATTTATAAGGTTATTAATTTTTAGATTGTATTTAATTTTATTTATTTTTATCGATAAATAATAGGATTGATACTATTTATGACAAAACTAATAAAAATAATTTTTATGCTTATCAAGCGCATGTTAATGTAGTGTACTACAACAAATCAAATGCTATCAAATATTTGTTCAAGTACGTGAATAAAGGTCCAGACAGGGTAGCAGTTGGAGTTACAAAGGAAGCTTCTAGTGGAGAGTATGCTATGAGATCAAACAATTTTATGATTGTAGATATTTGTCTGCATGTGAGGCTGTGTGGAGAACTTTAGCTTATGATATTCATCAGAGGTGGCTTTCATTGATGAGATTAACCTTCATTTGTCTGGAGAGTAAAATATAATCTTTAAAGATGATGACGATCTTGAGGAAATCGTGGAAGAAGAGTAAGAAAAATGTACGATATTCTTAGCATGGATTGAGGCTAATAAAAAAATTGAATCAGGTCAAATTTTGACATATGCTGAGTTTCCAAATCAATTTGTTTTATGATAAAGAAGTAAGGGAATGACATCTACGCAAAGAGGGTATTCTATCGGGAAGTTAAACTATGTTCCACCAGGTACAAGTGATATTTATTATATGAGAATTTTGTTAGCTGTTCAGAGAGGTTGCACAACATATGAGTCTATTAGAACAGTTAATGAAATTACATATTATAGCTTCCAAGATGCTTGCTATTCTATAGGACTACTGTGCGATGATAGGGAATTCATTACAGCTATTAATGAGGTAGCTGAACTTGCATCTGGTCATCAATTGAGAAAATTATTTGCGATGCTATTGATATCTAATAGCATTAGCAACCCAGAGCATGTTTGGAATGCAACTTGGACATTATTAGCTGATGGAATACTATATGAGAGGAGAAAAACTTTGAAAAACCAAGGTATTTTACTATATTTTTTTACATCAAGATTGTATTCTCTTATTATTTTTATTTTTATTAATAATATTAATAGTTTTATTTTGGAATTACTTACTAAATATTTCATAAAACCACCATGTGCTTTTGCTAGGACTAAACATGACTCATGACGAATTGAAAAACCTCTGCCTTATTGAGATTGAGAAGATACTTAACAGCAATGCGAGATCTTTAAGAGACTATCAATCAATGCCATATCCTGAGATGTCTGATGCTTGTCTTTTTCAGAATAAGCTAATAGAGGAGGAGTTAGCATATGACACAAATGAGTTGACTCATACAAACTTATATACGAAACAAAAGATGACTCATGAGTAAAGGTTAGTATTCGATGAGATACTCATGCTGTATTACAGACTTTGGTGGTTTTTACTTCGCTTATGAGCATGGTGGGTGTGATAAGATATTTATTTGGAATGGACTTTCTTCTGCTATTCGGTCTAGAGGAAAGATTGTTTTAAATGTCGCATCCAGTGAAATTGCGTCTTTACTCCTACCTGGTGGCAGAACGGCTCATTCTAGATTTTTATTACCCATTACAATTACGGATGAATCTATTTGCAACATCAAGCATGGCAGTTTGAAGGCTAAGCTGCTCATCCAAAGTAGTTTAATAATTTGGGATGAAACTTCAATACTCAATAAAATGTACTTTGAAGCACTTGATCGGGCGCTCAGGGATCTTATGTCAGTTACTGATCAACATAAAATACATCAACCATTTGGTGGTAAGGTTGTTGTTCTAGGAGGAGATTTTAGACAGATACTTCCGGTGTTCTGAAAGGGAGTAGACACGATATATTGACATCAGCTATTAACTCATCCCATCTGTGGTCGTTTTGTAAGGTTCTGAAACTGCACACGAACATGAGGCTTCTAATGTCTTCTTTAGATCAAGATGAAGGTGAAATGAAGAGATTTGCTAATTGGATACTTGATGTTGGAAATGGAAATATTGGTTCTGTTGTTGGTGATGAATCAGAAATTGAAATTCCAGATGATCTATTGATTACAACTACTGATGATCCTCTCTCTCATTTGGTAGATTTTGCGTATCCAAATTTGTTGCAAAACATATCAGATTACAGATACTTTTAGAGTAGGACAATTCTTGCACCCATGCTTGAGAGTGTCGAGAAGGTAAACTATTTTGTCTTGACAATCTTTCCAGAGATGAAAAGGAGTATTTGAGTTTTGACACAACATATCAAGTTGATGAGAATGAAGATGTACAACAAGAGTGGTTCACACCAGAGTTCCTAAATGACATCAAATGTTCGGGACTACCCAATCACAAGTTGACTTTGAAGTCAGGAGTCGCTGTAATGCTACTGCGAAACATAGACCAGACTTCAGGTTTATACAACGGGACAAGATTAATAGTTAACGAACTTGGCAGCAATGTAATTGGAGCGACGGTAGTGACCGGTAGAAATATTAGAGATTAAGTGTACATTCCAAGAATGAACTTGATCCCTTCAGATTCAGAATGGCCATTTAAGTTCCAACGGAGACAATTCCATTAACAGTATGCTTTGCAATGACCATTAACAAAAGTCAGGGTCAATCATTATCACATGTAAGACTTTACTTGCCAAAATCAGTGTTCATCCATAGACAACTTTATGTTGCTTTGTCAAGAGTTAAGAGTCGCAGTGGCCTCAAGGTTTTAATTATAGATGAAGACGGCAATCCAAAGTCATCAACGACAAATGTCGTGTTCAAAGAAGTTTTTAATAATATTTAGGTAAGAATAATATTATTTTTATTTTAATAGCATGTTATGATTTACACTTTTGTATAAATATTTACTGTAGATATAACTAATTTATCTATAACTCTATTTTCATATTTGAGATGAAATGTGTAACAAGGAGCACAACATCATATGCCAATTACTTTTCTAATGAAGTTAGTAAGATACTAGGTTGTCGATAAATTTTTATTAGCCTTTTGATATAAAATTTAGTGTAAAATTGACATGTTATTATTACGGTTATATATGTTCTTATTTTGTTCATGTCTCCCTCCTTATGATTCAAGAATATTATAGACTTCAAACTCTTCTATTTGCTTTTTTACTTTGAATAAAGATAAAACAGCATATTTAATACGTTTATTATATAATGACGATAATCGTGTTATACTAAACTCAAAAAATTTATGATTATAAAATATTATTTTTAATTTAACATGTCCAATTTAAATATAAACCAATGCACGGGTTTAACACTAGTTTGTCTACAAACCAAAAGTTGTTTAATTTATTGGTGAAAGTTTAAACAACAAGCATGAGATTTTATGAGGTTAAAATCTCATGGCGTTAATATGCTAAAAAAGAAGGTGAATATATACAAATTGAAGTTCTAATTAAAAAGAGGAGGATAATTAATTAACTAACTAATAAAGAGAGTTGTAAGTGTAGCAAGTAGCAAGAATGGAAGAGATGCAGAAGAAGAGTGCAGGGAGTAAAGTGGTATTGAGGAGTTGACTTTGACCAAAATAGCCAGCGATAGTTATGGTTCCATCTGCAATTACTCTTGCTAGTGTTCCAGCTTCTGTTGACAACAATCCTCCATTGAAGGTTCCACGTGAAAGCCTTGATGACATCACTCTTGATAGTAGTGAAAGGTTTACTCCTGAGTGATTTTCATGCATCAGACTCCATGTTAGATGATCCACTACTATATTACTTTGTTTAATTAGAATGTTCCAAAAAAAAATGCAGAATGAACAAGTTTTTTTGTACTTAAGTTTTAATTGAGTCTCTAAAATGTTGAAAATGTTGAAACTTACATGCAATTGTTTTCATGTGAAGTTGATAGTTAAAAACTGTTAGATGACAATTTAGTCAAATAAGTCAGATTATCTGATAGTCTTCAATTATCAACTTTACATGAAGACAACTGCATGTGAGTCTCTTACAAGTGGCCGAACCATAATTTGAAAGTTAGGGCTCATAGAAGGGACAAATCTGAACTACCTTCAAGAACCTCAGCAGATACAAATGTGATAAGGGCTGATCCAACATATTGAGGCACTGAATAAGGGATCACTGCTTGGAAGCTTAGGACTAGTCCTATGCATACCATGATTTCTGAACCCAACAGAACTTGTCTGCAAACAAAACCCATTTAAATAGCAGAATGAAACTACATTATTTTTCTAAAATATTAATATTATTGATAATAATATTTATTAAGAAAAACAGAAGATTTACCTTTCCTCAAAAATGTTGCTGATGTAGTTTCCAACAACTATATTAACAGGAAGCACAGTTAGGCCAAGGCATGCAAGAAAAATTGCTACATTGCTTGTTGACCATATAAAATAGTACTCAGTCACAAGGCTTGATTCAGCAAGCACAATTTCCATTGCATACTTGAGCATGAAATATACATACAATTGAACCTGACAATATACAATTGAATCAGAATTAATGCATATATACAAGTTGTTTGAACTTTTTTTCTATTTTGTTGTTAATTAGGCTTGTCACCTTTACTGATGGGGTAAGTAACTTGTATGCTGCTACAATGGAAGTTATAGGCTTTTGAGTTTCTTTATCAGGGTTTTCTTCTTCATCATCTTCATTCTCTTGTTGCTTTGATTCTGCTGTATTCATCAGCAATGGTTGTGTTTGTTCATCTTCTACTGCAACATGTATTTCTGGTCCTAACCATTAAAGGAACAAATATGAATACTATAATAAATAAATGAGTTTAATTTCGATGCCCTCACAGTGTGAAACATTTTACACAATTGTGTAATCATATCTATTTTTTTGGATGACTATTCACATGGTCAAGCAGTTATATCATTAGATACACGTGTAAAACTACTTTACAGTGCACCAAAATTAAATTCTAAATGAATAATACTGATAAGTTTCATATATGTTAAAAAATAAATGTATCTAAAGATAATTTTGCATTACCGGCATTATTCGATTGATATGATACGAGAATTCCTTCATTCTTGTTGTTTGTAGGGTCCTTGAAACAAATCCACAACCATAAAAGATATATAAGCCATGCAAGAGCCATAACCCAACCAGGTAAAGTGTCCTGGTTCATGGTGAGATTGAAAATCCTAAAATCTTTCTGCAACAACCAAGCAAGTGCAGGACCGCATGCCATTCCTAGAGCGCTCGCGCTAACAAAGCCTGCCGAAGCCTGCATCCGAAGTTTCGACGGTACACAGTCGCTGATGTAACGCCTATTAACTGCTCTTGCAGAGCCTAACCTGAAATTTCAATGTAAGAATGATATGAAACATAAACATTCATTTGCTTGTGACGCAAGCAACATAGATTAAACATTAAGAATTATACTCTCTCCATTCCATATCAATAAATCGCTATGCCTCGTCTTCATACATTCATAAATCAATGCAAGAATGGTGTGTAAGGTGTAACATCATAAACACTCATTTGCTTGTGTTGCAAGCAACATAACGAAACAGAGTTTAAAACAGAGTTTGAACCAGAGCTCACCCACAAAAAAGGCGTCCAATCAAAAGAACTGGTAATGAATTCAGGTCATAAGCCAATGCATACAAGGTGTTACCAATTAGAAGAACAATGCTACTGAATATCAGTGGTCTCAGATACGATCTATTAGACCACGCGCTGAAATAAACTGACGAAAACACTTGCGCGACGGCCATAGATCCAATGACCACGCCACATACAGAGGCTGCAGCTCCAAGGTTCAAGGAGTAGTTATCTGCTGTAGGCACAATGATGTATGTATTGACCATGTACAAGAATGTGTTTGCCAAGTTCAATAGAAGTGACATGAAATGAAATTGATCATCCATGATGATTTGATCTTTAGGTGAAGATGGTAGCTGCTCGTTTTGCACGATAAAAGCGCGCCTTCCCAAGAACTGAAGGAAGCTTGTTGAGTTTGATAATCTGTCCACTGCCAATTTGATGGACTCAAGAATTGGATCCTGTAATCATAGAATAATTTTTCATGAAGAATTTTCAAATCTGAGTCAAGATTATTGCATATAATTTTGCTGAATTTGAGGACTAACTTGATGAGTATAGGAAGGTTGATCATATATAGAAATGTAGCTTCCTTGACATAGTTTTAAATCATGAAGATCTGCAAAGCTATGAGATAAGACTCCGACAACAGCCCCAATACCCTGCGAAACAAGCAATTATTTTCTTGAAACTGCTTCAATTTTACAAACACATGACAATGACAACAAAGGTTTAAAAGGGGTTGGAAGTTGGAACTTAGAAATATTACCACATGCCTGAAAACCTGCCTTAACTGCGAATAAGGATGATTTGCGCGCGTCTTCACGTAATAGTCTGTGAATTTATAGCCAAGCCGTTTGTCAAACTTCTTCAAGATCTTTCTCAGACCAATTGCATTCATTTCTAGAAAATGAAGAAGTCGCAGAAGATCTCGGCCGACTTCTCTGTATGCTTCTTGGAGTTCAGAGATGTTTGAATTATTCGGCTGCTGTAAGAGACTGTGGTGCTCTTGTGCAAGATCACACAGCCTGTGTGCTAAAACTCCTTGTTGTTCAAGCAGAAATAGAACAATCTTTTCTATCTGAAATTCAAAATTTTAGGCTGAAAATTGTTTCTATAGTATGATCATGCTTGCAACACAAGTAACCCTAAAGTAAAAGTTCTATACATGACAAATTGAAGGGGAAAAGAAAGGGTTACAATATTTTTTAAAATGATAAAAAAAAAAAAATACAAAAAGCATCTTAAGTACTATTCCTTCTGTTTGTAAGGCGAAGGACGAAAAAAAAGAACAAAAGAAGTATTAGATACGAGTTGGATAACGACACAAAGAAGTCAAAGAGAAATGATATTTGTACTCATTTTATCAGGTCAATTTACACTCGTACTATTAGATTTGGTGTGGTTGCACCTTAAATAGTGCCATGATGAAGATGTGAATACTAGCATGTGAATTGAGTCCCTTAAATATGTTTCAAGGAAATGGCATATTTAAAAAATTAAAAGTATATATGTGCATGCATAGGAACCTGAGTGTCTAGCAGCACTGAGAAGTCTCTGAGAACATTGTGGCGGTTTTGTGCTCCAACCTCCATTTGTTCTAAGTATCTCTTTACTTTCTTCTTCATCAATTTGTAGTTGAAGTAATACCTGTAAAATTCATGATAAGCATTTATTTCCTGAATTATTCCAACAATCACTAAAAGGGTACCAATAAAAAAGGGGAAAAAAAAAAGCCTGATGCAGAACAGAACAAAGTATATGAAATTTCAGAAGTGAATGAATCAAGATAAATAATCCTTCAAGAATTTTACCCTTTCCATTCTTGAATTTGTGATTCTCTCAACTTCTTGCCAAAGCCAACCATTTTCCAGAAAGAAAGATCAGTGCACTATATCAAATAATTAAAAAGATAAAGATATTGTCAAAAACTCATAACAAAAGCTTCAAGCTATTATTATTGAAAGCTTTTATGAAAGGTTCTTGAAGAGTAGAAGTAGAAACCTGATAATGAAAACTTCAATTGTTGGAAGATCAAAAGAGAAGAAGCAGAAGAAGAAGAAAACAAGAATTTAAGGCAAAAAGATCATCATCATGGCTTTGCTATCTGAAATATATAGTTTAGCTCAATTAGGAAACATAGCCTTTACATATTTTCTATATTATAAGAAATGGAAAGAACAAAATCTAATTAAAACTTCTGATTTTCTCCATGACAATTGTTTCTTTAATAAATTTGATAACGGATTTTTTTTTTCTCCATTTAATCTTCCACATTATTTACTTTCATGGATAACATTATCGGTGTAAGGAAGAAAAATGAACACATAACAACCACAAAAGTTACATATATATTAAGATGCTTCACACAAGAAGAAGAGTGGAATTAAAGAGGAACAAGAACATCAACACACTACATAAATACTTCAGAAACTAAAGTTTCCATGACAAACTGATGAGAAAACACGGTAAAAAGACTAAATTTGCATGTTATTCATAAAAAAAAAAGGAAGAAGAAGAAAGAAGAAAAACATATAAAAGAGAGAAGTCTTTTTTTATTGATATGCCACTCTTTTATAAATTTATTACTACTTGCTATTATTTCAACTTATTTATTTATATGTTATTATTCTTGACATGAAAACATTTTTTACCTTTACGTAAAGTTTTAACTCAAGAAAATATGGGACGAGAATGTGGATTTTCAAAATTTTCATCATATATTAAATTTAAACATAAATATAATATCATGCCATATATTAAATCACTGAATGACTACTTAACGCAAATGAGATTAGAAAATTGTTTCCAAGAAGATAGTGGTGATGAAATTGAAGAAATTAAAGAAATTTTGAAAGTAATTGAGAAGAGAGAAGAGATAATATAAGCACACGTGATTTTGTGAACTTTAAGTTTGAAGGGTTGACGTTGCATAGGGACTGTCTCACAAACTGACACGTGTACACCACCACATTTTAGACAAATCTTACCGTTAATTTACGTCATACATCAATTTCCAATGCCACACATACAGAATCTACATTATTCATAACAAATTATATATCCGTAGAATTATTCAGATTTTATTATCAAGAATTTAATAAATTGGACTTTGGGCTGAAAACATTTATTGGACAAGTATTTCTACTTATATAAATTAATATTTTGTATTTAATATGGAAAGTACAAGCATTTTGCAATATGTAAGATTCGAATAAGAAAAGGTTACACTTAAAAGAAAATGATACAAATGGGTTTACCTTCATAAATATAGTAATGCTTGATTTTATAAGTTATTTTGTATTTAATAAATAAAAAATTATGTATTTATATTTTTTGTTTTAAAAATTGAAGATGTTTTTAAAGTACATATGAAGACGTTTTAAGACTAGTTTTTTTAATTAAGAAAATTAATATAAGCTTATTACATGTTAATGAATTGGAAAGATAAAAAAATTCTCTTACTATATCTATTACTGAAAATAACTTTTATTTTTTGTTTTGTAAAAAAATAACTGTTATATTTTTAAATATAATATTTATTAAATATAACTAACTTCCTTAAAGCAACAATACTAAACTGCGAAAACAATTTTTTTTAATTTTTTCTTTTTAATTATTGTTATAAAATATAATTTTTCACTATACACTCCTTTACTCATCCAAAAGATAGTAAGATCCATTTATTAATTACATCAATAATCATATCTCATTGCATACAATGTGGGTCCAATTACAGAATTACTCTAGCAGTAATGATAAATTAAAGTAAATTAGAAATGATAATCTAGATGAAGGAAATTACTCGTGCATCGGATATAATATTATGTGTTTGGAAATCAACTTTCTGTCTATTAAAGTCATGTCACTTAATGTACCCCAAAAAAGGTCATGATATCTTATAGATAAGAACGAATTAAAGGAATATTAGAAAACCACA